>NC_057802.1:287480306-287500395 GCF_018294505.1 Triticum aestivum
GCCTCGCCTCCCCTGGCCGGCGGCTGCGCCCGGCCAGATCCGGCGGACCCCGCCTTCCCCGACCTCGCCGGCCCCGAGCTCCGGCCGCCCCTTCCTCCAACTCCGGCGAAGTTCCGGTGAACCTCGGACAGCGCGCTAGATATAGATCTAGATCCACGGTTGACCCCGAAATCCTCCAAGTCCCGAGTTTATCACTTTATGTTGCCCTGTTCATCGCATCATATCTCCTTGCATACTGCTCCGTTTCATGCGTGTGATATATCGAAATGTTCATCAGGTTATGCTCTTCATTTTGTTCCATTGTGCCATGCTCGTTTGAGTTCATCAGGGTGCTCAAATCTCTGATGCAAGAGTGCTATGTGCTGTTTACTGCTGTTACTTATCAGAATATGTTGATTTGTCATTTTTGCTGCATTTGATGTGTGCATCTTATGAGCATGAGCTCTACATGTGTTTTGATCTATGCCATGCCATCTTTACAGGGGTGTATGCCATGTATTTTTGTGATCTATGTGGTGACTAGCACAAGCATGAAAACTAGGCTTCGTGGTGTTTCTGTTTTCAGGGACATGCTATGAACTTGCTCTTGTCATGGTTAGCTTCATGAACATGTTTTCTTGCTGTTGGCATGCTTGTTTTGTCATGATTTGCCTTGTGATGAGTGAATCGAGCTCACAAAGATGCCTTCATAATTCTGTTAATGCCATGCTCTGTTTTCCGCTGTCTGAAACCTGTTAACGAAACTTGCTATGTTTACATGGTTGCCATCATATCTTCTGTGCCTTTTTGGTTCATGATCAGTAAGGGACTTTTGTTCTATGCATTTAGTAGATTGATGCCATGCCTTGTTTTGCTATGATAAGTGCCTGTAGCATGTTTATTGCTTGCTCTAAACATTGCTACCTGCTGCTGTTTATGCCATGTCCAGTATTTTCACCAAGTCTGTGAAGCTGATATCTTTTGCACTTTTGCCATGCTTGTTTGAACCTGTTATTGTGTGATCTAGCCGTAGCTCAGTGTTCATCTTTTGTCAAGAATATCTTGTAGATTACTTCCATATGCTTTGTTGCTATGTTGGGGTGCTGTAGCATAGTTACTTGATGTATTCTAAGCACTATCATGCTGTTAATCGCAGAATTATGTCATTCTTGTTTTGCTTGCCATTTGCAAACCGTGCATCCGTTTCCGGTGATCTTTATATCGATTTCGACCGAAATCATCTCATCTTTACAGTGGCATTCTTGGTTTGCCAAGTTGATTCCTTGTTCATCCTTTTTCTTCCGGAGCACGCATATGCATCGCATATCACATCTCGCATATCATGCATGTATTGCATCATGTTGCTTGTGCATTGCACCGTGATTGATTGTGGTTCCATTGCTTGTGTTATTTCGTTGGGTAGAGCCGGGAGACGAGTTCGTGAATGAGGAACCTGTTGAGAACGCTTACGAGGATCAAGCTTTCGACAACTCTGAGAACCTTGCAGGCAAGATGACCATACCCTCGAAATCACTTCTATCTTTGCTTTGCTAGTTGTTCGATCTATTGCTATGCTGCGCTACCTACCACTTGCTATATCATGCCTCCCATATTGCCATGTCAAGCCTCTAACCATCCTTTCCTAGCAAACCATTGTTTGGCTAAGTTACCGCTTTTGCTCAGCCCTTCTTATAGCGTTGCTAGTTGCAGGTGAAGTTGAAGTTGATTCTATGTTGGAACATGCATATGTTGGGTTATCACAATATATCTTATTTTATTAATGCATCTATATACTTGGTAAAGGGTGGAAGGCTCGGCCTTATGCCTGGTGTTTTGTTCCACTCTTGCCGCCCTAGTTTCCGTCTTACCGGTGTTATGTTCCTTGAGTTTTGCGTTCCTTACGCGGTTGGGTGATTTATGGGACCCCCTTGACAGTTCGCCTTGAATAAAACTCCTCCAGCAAGGCCCAACCTTGGTTTTACATTTGCCTACCTAAGCCTTTTCCCTTGGGTTTTCGCGAGCCCGAGGGTCATCTTTATTTAACCCCCCGGGCCAGTGCTCCTTCGAGTGTTGGTCCGAACCGAGCTGCCTGCGGGGCCACCTCGGGGAAACTCGAGGCCTGGTTTTACTCGTAGCTTGACTTATCCGGTGTGCCCTGAGAGCGAGATATGTGCAGCTCCTATCGGGATTTGTCGGCACATTCGGGCGGCTTTGCTGGTCTTGTTTTACCATTGTCGAAATGTCTTGTAAACCGGGATTCCGAGACTGATCGGGTCTTCCTGGGAGAAGGTTTATCCTTCGTTGGCCGTGAGAGCTTATAATGGGCTAAGTTGGGACACCCTTACAGGGTATTATCTTTCAAAAGCCGTGCCCGCGGTTATGAGGCAGATGGGAATTTGTTAATGTCCGGTTGTAGAGAACTTGACACTTGATTTAATTAAAATACATCAACCGTGTGTGTAGCCGTGATGGTCTCTTTTCGGTGGAGTCTAGGAAGTGAACACGGTCTGGGTTATGTATGAACGTAAGTAGTTTCCGGATCACTTCTTGATCATTTCTAGCTTCGTGACCATTGCGTTGCTCCTCTTCTCGCTCTTATTTGCGTATGTTAGCCACCATATATGCTTAGTGCTTGCTGCAGCTCCACCTCATTACCCCATCCTTCCTACAAGCTTAAATAGTCTTGATCTCGCGGGTGTGAGATTGCTGAGTCCTCGTGACTCACAGATTCTACCAAAACAGTTGCAGGTGCCGACGATACCAGTGCAGGTGATGCAACCGAGCTCAAGCGGGAGTTCGACGAGGAACGTGGTCGTTACTAAGTTTCGTTTCCTGACGATCAGTAGTGGAGCCTAGTTGGGACGATCGGGGATCTAGCATTTTGGGGTTATCTTATTTTCATTTGGATTTGACCATAGTCGGTCTATGTGTGGATTTTGGATGATGTATGAATTAATTTATGTATTGTGTGAAGTGGCGATTGTAAGCCAACTCTCATTATCCCATTCTTGTTCATTACATGGGATTGTGTGAAGATGACCCTTCTTGTGACAATACCTACAATGCGGTTATGCCTCTAAGTCATGCCTCGACACGTGGGAGATATAGCCGCATCGTGGGCGTTACAAGTTGGTAATCAGAGCCATCCCCGACTTAGGAGCCCCCTGCTTGATCGAATCGCTGGCGTTGTTGAGTCTAGAACAATAATGTTTTGAGTCTTAGGATTATATATATCGGAGAGTAGGATTCTTTTTACTCCTCAGTCCCTTCGTCGCTCTGGTGAGGCCTCCTGACGTAGCAGTTTTGACTCTTCTCTCCTCAAATTTCACTAAAAAAATTTTAGGATCACGCGGGTATCTTGGAATCGTTCCGATGGTTTTGTGACGAGAACATTGTTCTTGGTGCCTCCTGACATTTAGGGGTTGTGGCAGTGTCCCAGGGATTTGAGCTCCGAGGTGTTGTCGTCAGAATTTTATCGTTGTAGTTCTGGAATTCCTGAGTTTCGCCGACATCGAAAATCTCTTTTATGTAGTTGTTGGTGAGATCACCTCGACGCCACCCAGTACTGGGGCGGGAGTTCGGGAGTATTGCTATAACTCGTATAACGGATGCTTTTCGAAGGTTGAGGTACACGATTTCCGAAGGTTTCTTGGTTATGTGTTGACGGATGGATATAGCTGGATCTAGGGATTGCTAGTTTGGGTGATATATTTTGTGTCCCATGTATCCCCAACACCAGATTGCATAACCAGAAGGTTTCGGGAGTTTATAGGTGGGATTCAAGTAGCTCTTAGCATTTCTTCCCGCAGATATTTGGTTTGTGATTGGGTAATCCTTACCACTTATTTGTTCCAGTTGCACCTTGTTATTTCATTCATCAATTTCTTATCAAGTGGCTTCTCACCTTAATGGACGTGTGATGTTAGCTTTGGAATTCATTCGTTCATCCTTGTTCGAATGTTTATTGTGAAGACTATATGTTGCAATTTCTATCCGTTGATTCAACTTGTCTATCTGTCTATCAAGATGCTAACGGATGTCACCCTCTTCAGGATGGCTCCGCCAACGCGTCAGAATCCGGAACACAATGATGGGAGTCAGGTGAACCCTCCGCCACCACCTCCGCCTCCGGAGGCATGGCAAGCTATCATGGCAGCCACCAACGCCAATGCTCAGATGATTTTGCAACTCTTGCAAGAGCGCACCCAAGGGCAAGGCAACCAAGGAAATCAAGGCCAAGGCAACAATCAGCCTCACTTCGCTACACTCAACCAGTTCCTCGCAAATGAGCAGGCGTCTTTCAGCTACTGTGCCGAGGCCACAGACGCCGATGATTGGCTCGTGGACATCAACAAGCATTTTGAATGTAGCAATGTCAGGCCTGAGGACTTTGTCAAGTTCGCTTCTTTTCAACTCAAGGATCAAGCTGCCGAGTGGTATCAACAATACAAAGATTCCAGAGGAGGTCGTGTGATTACCTGGGATGATTTCCGCCGAGACTTCAAAGCTCACCACATTCCACAAAGTGTTGTTGAGAGCAAGCGTGAGGAGTTCCGCAATCTCAAACAAGGCAGCATGTCCGTGTATCAATACAATACCCAGTTTCAGAAACTCGCTCGCTTCGCTAAGCAAGACGTTCCTGATGAAAAGAGTATGATCTATCAATGCAGAGGTGGCCTTAGAGAAGATCTGCAATTACCTCTCGTGCTTTTTGAGCCGACCAAGTATGATGAATTCTACAACATGGCACTGAAGCAAGAGGCTGCTCAGCTCAAGTGTGAGGCTTCTAAGAAGAGAGTCAGGGACGCAGTTCAGTCTTCTTCTTCCTCACTAGTGGCTGCTAAGCAACAGAAGTTCTGGTTGCCTCCTCCTCTTCCGTTTCGTCAGCCTTTCCAGCAGAAGAACAAAGGTGGCCATGGATCTTCCCACCCACCCAACCCTGGCTATCAGAACAAGTCTCAGAATCAAGCTCCGAGGTCTAATGCTCCTTATCATCGTCCACTCTCAGAGGTGACTTGCAACAAGTGTCAGCAGAAAGGTCACTATGCTAACAAGTGTTTCAACCAAAGGCACCTTCCGCCTCCTCCTCCCGTGAGATCTTCCAGCAATGCAGTGATCAAGCATAATCCCAAGTCTGCAAAGGTGAACATGATGAATGCAGCTCAAGCGGAGGAATCTACTAATGTGATAATGGGTAATCTCTCAGTTAATGATATTCCTGCAAAAGTCTTATTTGATACTGGTGCTTCGCTTTGTTTCATGTCAAGACCGTTTTTTGCCAAGCATGAATTCACTTATGGAAGTTTGATCATATCGAAATGGACTTCGTGACTGGATTTCCTAACTCCAAGCGCGAAAATGATGCTATCTTCGTTGTCATCGACAAGCTTACTAAAGTGGCTCATTTCCTTCCAATCAAAGAATCTATCACAACAGCTCAGCTGGCAGAGCTATACACCTCCAGGATTGTCTCCTTGCACGGCATTCCACAAGTGATTTCTTCAGATCGTGGAAGCATCTTCACTTCTAAGTTCTGGGACTCCTTCCAGAAGGCCATGGGCACCAACATTCGCTTCAGCACAGCTTTCCATCCTCAAACTAGTGGCCAAGTTGAGCGAGTCAATCAAATCCTTGAAGATATGCTTAGGGCTTGTGTCATTTCCTTTGGCATGAAGTGGGAAGATTGTCTTCCATATGCCGAGTTCTCCTACAACAACAGCTTCCAAGCGAGTTCGGGCAAGGCCCCATTCGAGATTCTGTATGGCAGAAAGTGCCGTACTCCTCTCAATTGGTTAGAGACTGGTGAACGCCAACTTCTTGGCAATGACTTAATCACAGAGGCTGAAGAAATGTGTAAAGTCATCCGTGAAAATCTCAAAGCCGCGCAATCGCGCCAGAAGCGTTACTATGATAGCAAGCAACGTGACTTGGCTTTCGAGATCGGAGACCATGTCTACCTCCGCGTCTCTCCAATGAAAGGCACTCGTCACTTCTGTCGTGGAATTGTCACGGCAGATGTCCTCGAGCTAGGACTTAGTCGTGGAGCCATCGCAACCAGGAAGCTTGAAGGGGTTATGCAGGACAAGGAACACGAGGGTTTATACTGGTTCGGCCCCTTACGGTGAAGGTAAAAGCCTACGTCCAGTTTGAGGTGATATTGATTAGGGTTACGATCGCCAGGGAGCTAAACAGCTATGCCCGGCTCTCGATGAGGTTGTCGCCCTTGAACCGCTGCCGGGTCGTCCCTTTATATAGGGAGGCTGACGCCCAGCAGCCCTTAGAGTCCCGGCCGGCTCATAAGAACGTCCGGCTCGGACTCTAAACTATACTTGCCTTACACTACAAGTCTACTATAATAATGATTGTAACTACAGGCCCTAAGCCATATCCGGGTCTCAGCCTATCTCTGGCCCATCGTCTTGAAACTTGGCTCCGGGCTTCTGGCAATGACCATCCGAAGAGTAACCCGGCCCCTCCTGGCGGGTGACTCTAAGGTCTATATCCTCAACATTAGGCCCCAGATTGACTTGAGCCGGCTCGTGTCAATCTTCAACTCTGCCGACAGAGAAAATCTCCGGCTTACCATTCATGTGAAGGCCATAACCCGGAGTGACGTCATCCTCTGGACTCCGGATAATCCGCCGTGACGTCATCCTCCATTAAGTCCGTTTTTTACTCCGCCAGATCCGCAACGGATCTTTGCTTTTACTGTCGTTCTGAAAATCGAGGCGTCGTGAGGGGGAGATAACCACGCCGTGGTCTCCTTGAATCTCGCGCCCACTTATGACTTCGCCTTATAAATAGGCCGGCCCAACGTGCTCTTCTCACACTCTCTTCTTCCTCCTCGCGCCGTCGCTCTTCTGCCCGAGCTCTGCCACTTCCGCCGCCGTCGCGCCCCTGATCTTCATCAACCCGGCCGCTGCATCACCCTGACTCGGACCAGATAACGGCGGCGACTTCCGCTCTTCCCCAACTCCGGTGAGTCTCCTCTGCCTTGCTAGAACAGATCCGTGGTAGAGTTCGTCTGTGTTCTTCATGTTCGTCACCATAGCCACAAGCTTCGGTAGTTCTTGTAGTCACTGCCCTTGTTGATCTTCAGCCTTACATAGAACTAGTGCGGTAGTTGTTTTAGGCCTCATTTTGAATGCCAGTAGATCTCTTTCCACTGCATAGATGCTTCATTTGAGCTTAAGAACATCCGCTCGTCTGTTTCTAGGTCTAGAAAATTTTCATTTCACCCGACCATTTTGATCCAAAAAAGTTACCGCAGCCTGTGAAACCTGTTTTACCACACTTAGTAAAAACTGCAACCATTGAATCTTGGCGGCTTACATTTCCGGCTTAAAGAAACACGCGCCGTAGAATCCTCCGGTTTAAAGAGAACCGTGCTTTGTAGAATTCTCCGGCTTAATTGAGTATATATCATTAGTCCCCTTCATAAGCCGCCACCTTAGTTTGAATGATAATCTCCGGCTTATAATTAACCCGGACACTTTTCTCTTTATCATAGACCACCAACTTTCACCATGCCTCCCAAGGCTCCCATCACTTGCAACTGGATGAGATCCAACGTCACTGACGAGACCCTGGCCAACTTCGTTAAGTCCGGATATTTACCTAACAAGGAAATCATGTCCTACCGTGCCCCTGACCCGTCGGAAGAGAGACCACAGCCAAGGGACGGGGAGGTAGTGATCTTCGCAGACCATACGAGCCGGGGCTTTGCACCGCTCGGCTCAAAGTTTTTCAGGGACGTGCTCAACTTCTTTGACCTACGGCCTCAGGATATAGGACCCAACTCCGTATCCAACATCTGCAACTTCCAAGTCTTTTGTGAAGTGTACCTTGGAGAAGAGCCCAGTTTGCTGCTTTTCAGAGAACTGTTCTACTTAAACCGCCAAAACGAGTGTGCCAACGGGCCAAGTCTGGAATTAGGCGGCATCTCCATCCAACGGCGTAGGGACTGTCTGTTCCCTTACGCAGAGCCGCCAAGCCACCCCAAGGACTGGAATATGACTTGGTTCTACTGCCAAGATACGTCCCCGGCTGACGAGAACCCGCTGCCCGGCTTTCGCCCAACACGCCTAGAGCCGACTCATCCGCTATCCGACAAACTGACTGCCGCGGAACGCCAGCCTCTGCTTCCAACGATCAATAAGATCAAGGCCCTGCTAGGCAACGGTCTGAACGGAATTGACCTGGTCCGGGTCTGGATCTCATGGCGGGTGATCCCATTGAGCTGCCGCCCCGGCTTAATGTGTGAGTACACCGGGCGAAAGGATGACCCGCAGAGGCACAGTCGCAATGATCTTCCAGAAGACGTTGCAGAGGAGGAGACCAAGACTCTTCTAAACGAGAGCTTGGCAGATTGTGGAAGAACCGGGCTAGCCCCCTTCTGCAAGATCAATCCAGCCCCAGCGGTAAGCCGCTGACTTTAACCTTTCAACTTCTTTTGCAGGTCACCTTGATCTGAATCATTTTAAGAATTCATTGCTGTATTTCTCAGGCTGATGATAAATTCTGGCGGGTCAAGTATGACCATGAGGCGGCCAAGAAGGCCAGGAAGGCGAAGAAAGCCGCCAAGAAAGCCGCCCCTCGCAAAAAGGGAAGCAGACCCACTGCTTCGGAGCTACTGCAACTAAGCGACAGCTCCGAGTCAGAGGTAACCCTTAAACCTTTAAACTCTTGCCATATTTGTTGTTTGTTGCTGTCCGCCTTATCAACATTTGCTCATTGACAGGATGACACCGGCGCCAGTAACCCGGTGGTTGAAGAGGTAATGTCACTTTCCTCCGACTCGGAGCCTTTGCCACAGCTGAAAGTCCGAAGAGTAACCCGGAAAGTAAGCTTTTCACATCCATTAGCTCATCAAGACCCTCAATTTCTTTTGAAGCAGCAGGTTCACGAAAGTCGGCGTCACACCCGGGCCCGCAAAGACACCGACCTCTCCGCCGGGTTACCCGACGCAACCAGGAAGCGTCGCACTGAGGTTTTTTCTCACCTGTACCCCTTTCATCCGTTGGCGGGTGTTATCCGTCAGCCACTCAACTCTTCTGACTCCAATTATCAGGAGACCTCCCCCTCTTCGGGTGACTCCATGCAGTCGAGTCTGCCGGCCTTCAAGACTGCACCCGGGTAATAACAATCTCCTTACATTTTCTGTCTGTACTTACTCTTTGTGTGCCTAACACTTCTATCTTTTCAGTGCCCAGGCAAAGCTCACTAAAAGAGCAAAGAAAACCAGGTCAGCCGGAGTGCCAGACTTGCCTGACCCGGAGGCGACGGCTCAAGAGCCGCCAGCTACCTCCACCCCCGAAGCCACCATTCCAATGGACACGGCGCCTGACGCCCCGGCCCCGACTACCAAGACAACGACCGAAGCGTCGGTTAACCCGGAGGCCTCCGGCTCAGCCCCACCAGCAGACGACCCGGACGTGGTAATCACCCGGACGGAATTCGTTGAGCCGGGGAGACCGACCGCGTTGGCCAAATGCACCGCGAAGGGGGAGTTGCTGCAGCCCCACCGGGTGAATCTGGACCTCTCCAGCTACACCGATTTGAGCATTGGAGAGCTCGTCTCTGGCTACATCAGCCAAGTTCACAAGAGCCGGGACGCCGAGATCGCCATGGTCAACCAGATCCAACAAAAATCTGAGGTATCCTTCTGCTGTCTTCTTACTTACTACATAGTGACCCTTGTCATGCTAGCCCCCAAGTCGACGACTTATACTTGAATATGTTGTAGACTTAGGTCCCGGCTTACTCAACTGAGCCGGCAATACGTAGATAGATACGTTCAATATGCATTAGCCCCCAAGTGCCAAGTGTCTTTGCTTGGAAAGCGCTTGGGACTTATATAATTACTGTTAATAACCCGGAAATATATGCAGGCTGTTGGCAAGAAATTAGAGTCGGACCTTGCGGATCTCAAGAGCCGGCTGAAGACACAGGAGATGGAGACCCGGAAGGCAAACGCCAAGTTTGTCTCCAGCATCGCCGCTCAAGAGAAGCTGAAGACCGAATTTGATGCTGAGCGGAAGGCCTGGGCTGAAGAGAAGGCCGCACTGGTGACCCGGGCGGAACAGGCGGAGAAGGCGCTCTCTGAGAAAACCGCCGAGCTCTCCGGCCTAAAGCGCCAGGTTTCCCAAATGGTAGCCGCCATCTTCGGTAAGTCGCCTCACCGGCTTTCATCCATGTTAGAATGTTTACCTCTCCTGATTCATCCTTGTCACCGGCTTATCTGATGTTGTTAAACAGGTCCCAGAAGCGCCAACCTTAACCAGAGCGTGGTCACCAAGTTAAAGGCCGTGTACACCCTGGTGGAACAGCTCTACACCGGGTCACAGCGTGCCTTAGCTGTGGTGGCCCTATCCAACGAGGTGCCAACTCATCTGGCCGAAGTCCTGCGCCGGCTCGCAGTTCTGCCGCAGCGGATCCATGAGCTACGACGAGCATCCGCGAGAGCCGGAGCAATCGCCGCGCTGAGCCGGGCCAAAGCATTCCTGCCGGAGCTAGACCCGGCAGACATCGCCCTGGGTTACCCAAGCCTGAAAGAAGACGGCTCAGCCTTCGACCAGAGGGATTTCGCAGCGTGTGTGAAGGCTGTACGCCCGGTGGCCACCATCATCGGGAATGACACCGACTTAACCAAGTATCAGCCGGGGTACAATGCGGAGAATCAGAGGATTCCAACCCCTCGCTATGAAGCTCTCAATCTGATTCCTCCGGCTCGTCAGCACACCTTCGCCCCGGAGATTGACCCGGCCGGGTTAATTGACAAAGAAGCCCAGTTCGAAGCTCTCAGCGGCATCGACTGGAAGTCGTCAACCTTCGAGGTCTTGGGATCAGCCGGAGCAGAAGACAGGAACGAGCCGGGGACTTCAACTCAGCAGGCATCATAAAGCGGCTGGCGGTTCACCGAACAACGCTCCATCCTTGAGACTTGATGAATTTTGTAATAGAATAGGTGCAACAATTTATCTCCGCCATGCCATCGTGCACGTAATGAATGCTGAAATCCCTTGAAGTTATCCTGTTGGTGTTCCTCCGGGTCATAATTATCCCTTTGTCCTTCTCAACCTTAAAAGGTGCCTTTAAGTATCGGCATAGAAAGGTAAATCATAAGTCTCAAGGCGGCTTACCACCCCGAGAATCAGGTGTTTGAGATGGATAACCCGGAACATGAATCAAAAAAGACTGGTCCTTAGTTATACTCTGAACATAGCCGTGATAACACACTTAACGGCCTGTAAGCATACTTCCGGATTAAATAACCCGGGTAGCACGGTTGGTATCTTAACTCTAATTTACTTGCCTTGATGACATCCATGATGTTCAACTAACAAGATAAACCAAAATTAAGCCGGCAAGTGAAACCCGGCCATGCACACTTTGTCATAATCAGAGTAAACTTGTGATAAATCAGAACTTAGGGGCTTCCAGTTCGAATACGACCAGAGACCCGGCCCAAAAGGGGTTAAGCCAAGATTCGGATACGATCATATAGCCCCCAGTGGGTGTGGCGATGCCAATCAAGAGGGTACCGACAGCTATGTTCTCTTTGGTTCGAATACGACCCATGTTTGAACATGAAGCCCCCAAATGATTCTTAAAATTGTTTAACGACGCTGATTCGAATACGATCCACGTCGGTTCTCAGAGGGGTTAAACTGTGATTCAAATATGACCAAAGTTAACTTCCCAATGAGCTCGGCACTTTGCCAATCAAGTGGGTATCGACAGCTATGTTCTCTTTGGTTCGAATACGACCCATGTTTGAACAGGAAGCCCCCAAGTGACATTACTGCTTACGGCTAGACTCGAATATGATCATAATCCGGATCCTCCTTTAAATCAGCATGTAAAAAATAACACACGCATAATTGGAGGAGAAAAAAGGACAGAGGTCCTGCTTTATTGCTTATCATAATATATACGTGTCCGAGATAAATATGTACACCACGAGAGCCGGTAGCTCAAGTGTAGTAAGGCCGAAGCTGAGCTATATTCCACGGCCGACGGGTCTCCTCCTCAGATTTACGCGAATCTTTATGTTCCCGAATATCAATGAGGTAATATGACCCGTTGTGCAAGTTCTTACTGACCACAAAGGGCCCTTCCCAAGGTGGGGATAACTTGTGTGCATCTGTTTGATCCTGGATGAGCCGGAGCACAAGGTCGCCTTCCTGGAAGACCCGGGATTTGACCCAACGGCTATGATAACGGCGCAGGTCTTGTTGGTAAATCGCTGAACGGGCTGCTGCCACATCACGCTGTTCGTCCAACAAGTCCAGAGCATCTTGGCGCGCCTGTTCATTATCCGTCTCAACATAAGCCGCCACACGAGGTGAATCGTGACGGATGTCGCTCGGGAGGACTGCTTCTGCTCCATAAACCATGAAGAAAGGCGTGAAGCCTGTAGACCTGTTAGGAGTAGTGTTGATGCTCCATAAGACGGAGGGCAACTCCTCCACCCAACAACCCGCCGTCCGTTGCAAAGGGACCAAAAGCCGGGGCTTGATGCCCTTCAGAATCTCCTGGTTAGCTCTCTCAGCTTGACCATTGGATTGGGGATGAGCCACTGAGGAAACATCAAGTCGGATATGCTCTCGTTGACAAAACTCTTCCATAGCGCCCTTGGATAGATTGGTGCCATTGTCAGTTATGATGCTGTGCGGAAAGCCGAAGCGGAAAATCACCTTTTTCATAAATTGAACCGCCGTGGCTGCATCGCACTTGCTAACTGGCTCAGCCTCCACCCACTTCGTGAATTTGTCAACTGCCACCAAGAGGTGGGTCTTCTTATCCTTGGACCGTTTAAAAGGCCCAACCATATCAAGCCCCCAGACCGCAAAGGGCCAAGTGATTGGGATCATCCTCAACTCCTGAGCCGGCACACGAGCCCGTCGTGAGAACCTTTGGCAACCATCACATTTACTGACCAAGTCCTCTGCATCAGCGTGAGCCGTCAGCCAATAAAAACCATGACGGAAAGCCTTGGCCACAAGAGATTTTGAACCGACATGATGGCCACAATCCCCTTCATGGATCTCGCGCAAGATCTCTTGACCTTCCTCAGGGGAGATACAACGCTGAAATGCCCCTGAAACACTGCGATGATGCAACTCACCATCGATAACAATCATTGACTTTGCCCGCCGGGTTATTTGCCTGGCCAGAGTTTCATCCTCAGGCAACTCTCCCCGGGTTATATAAGCCAGATATGGCATTGTCCAATCTGGTATGACATGAAGAGCCGCCACCAGTCGTGCCTCCGGGTCAGGGATAGCCAAGTCCTCCTCTGTAGGCAACCGAACCGAAGGGTTATACAGGACATCCAAGAAAGTGTTAGGCGGCACCGGTTTTCGCTGGGAACCTAGCCGGCTTAAAGCATCAGCCGCCTCGTTCTTCCTGCGATCAATGTGCTCCACTTGGTATCCCTGAAAGTGCCCAGCAATGATATCAACCTTGCGGCGATAAGCCGCCATGAGAGGATCCTTAGAATCCCAGGTGCCTGATACTTGTTGAGCCACCAAGTCTGAGTCACCAAAGCACCTTACCCGGCTTAAGCTCATCTCCTTAGCCACCCGAAGACCGTGGAGCAAAGCCTCGTATTCAGCCGCATTGTTAGTGCAAGGAAACATCAACCGTAGCACATAATGGAATTTGTCACCTTTAGGGGAAGCCAATACAACACCAGCACCCGAGCCCTCCAGCTGTCTGGACCCATCAAAGTGAATAGTCCAATAAGTGTTATCTGGCCTTTGCTCAGGCACTTGTGACTCTGTCCAGTCATTGATAAAATCCACCAAAGCCTGAGATTTAACAGCAGTGCGTGGCACATATTTGAGGCCATGAGGTCCAAGTTCTATAGCCCACTTAGCAATTCTCCCTGTAGCCTCTCTGTTCTGGATAATATCCCCAAGAGGGGCAGAACTGACCACAGTGATGGGATGACCCTGAAAATAATGCTTGAGCTTCCGGCTCGCCATGAACACACCATATACGAGCTTCTGCCAATGCGCGTACCGCTGCTTGGACTCAATAAGCACCTCGCTGACATAATAAACCGGCCGCTGAACCGGATGCTCCTTACCCGTCTCCTTGCACTCCACCACAATAGCCACACTGACGGCTCGTGTGTTTGCCACCACATACAGTAGCAAGGGCTCCTTATCAACCGGAGCAGCAAGGACGGTGGGGCTCTGCCAGTTGCTTTTTCAAATCCTCAAAAGCGGTATTAGCTGCATCATTCCAGACAAAGTTATCAGTTTTCTTCATCAACTGATATAAGGGCATAGCCTTCTCACCCAAACGGCTTATAAACCGGCTTAAAGCAGCGATACGACCCGCCAAACGCTGAACGTCATTTATACACGCCGGTTTAGCTAGGGAGGTGATGGCCTTGATCTTCTCCGGGTTAGCCTCAATGCCTCTGTCAGAAACCAAGAAGCCCAATAGTTTGCCTGCAGGAACACCAAAAACACACTTGGCCAGGTTAAGCATCATCTTGTAGACCCGGAGATTATCGAAGGTTTCCCTTAAGTCATCTATCAGAGTTTCCTCCTTGATGGATTTAACCACAATATCATCCACGTAAGCGTGAACATTGCGCCCGATCTGTTTATGAAGACAATTCTGTACACAACGCTGGTAAGTCGCCTGTGCACACTTGAGTCCAAAGGGCATAGACACATAGCAGAAGGCTCCAAAGGGAGTGATGAACACCGTCTTCTCCTGGTCCTTAACTGCCATCTTAATCTGATGATACCCGGAATAGGCATCCAAGAAACTTAAGCGTGCACAACCTGCCGTAGCATCAATGATTTGATCAATGCGGGGGAGAGCAAAAGGATCAGCCGGACACGCCTTGTTCAAGTCCGTGTAGTCCACACACATCCGCCAGGTGCCGTTCTTCTTGAGTACGAGCACCGGGTTAGCCAACCACTCCGGGTGAAAAACTTCAACAATGAACCCGGCCGCCAAGAGCCGGGCCACTTCTTCACCAATAGCTTTCCGCCTCTCTTCGTTAAACCGTCGAAGGAACTGTCTGACCGGCTTAAATTTTGGATCAACATTGAGAGTGTGCTCAGCGAGTTCTCTAGGTACACCTGGCATGTCAGAAGGTTTCCACGCGAAGATGTCCCTATTCTCACGGATGAACTCGATGAGCGCGCTTTCCTATTTCGGGTCCAGATTTGCACTGATGCTAAACTGCTGAGACGAGTCACCTGGAACAAAATCAACAAGTTTAGTCTCATCAGCTGATTTAAATTTCATTGCTGGTTCATTCTCCTTGGTTGGCTTTTTCAGAGAGGTCATATCTGTTGGGTCAACATTGTCTTTGTAAAACTTCAACTCCTCTGTAGCACAAACAGACTCTGCATAAGCCGCGTCGCCTTCCTCGCACTCTAGAGCCACCTTTCGGCTGCCGTGAACCGTAATAGTCCCGTTGTGACCCGGCATTTTGAGCTGTAAGTACACATAGCACGGCCGTGCCATGAACTTGGCATAAGCCGGCCGTCCAAATATAGCATGGTATGGACTTCTTATCTTGACCACCTCAAAGGTCAGCTTCTCCACCCTGTAGTTGTTCTCATCACCAAAAGCCACTTCCAATTTGATCTTGCCGACTGGATAAGCCGACTTACCGGGTACCACACCATGGAAGATAGTGTTTGACTGGCTGAGGTTCTTATCGACTAGCCCCATACGACGGAAAGTCTCATAATAGAGGATATTGATGCTGCTGCCTCCATCCATGAGTACCTTTGTGAACTTATAGCCTCCCACCTGAGGAGCCACCACTAAGGCCAAGTGACCCGGGTTATCCACCCGGGGAGGGTGATCCTCCCTACTCCACACTATAGGCTGCTCAGACCACCGTAAGTAGCGTGGAACCGCCGGCTCAACAGCATGAACAACTCTCTTGTGAAGCTTCTGATCCCGTTTGCACAAACTGGTGGTGAACACATGATACTGTCCACCGCTGAGCTGCTTTGGGTTAGTCTGATAACCCCCCTGCTGTTGTTGATGACCATGACCAGACTGTTGATTAAAGCCCCCTTGACCGTTCTGAGGACCGGAATTTGAGCCGCCGCCCGGGCCATGAAAGCCGCAGGCGCCTGAGCCGCCGCCCGGGCCATTGTAGCTCTTAAAGGCCTTCATGATCGTGCAATCCTTCCACAGGTGAGTCGCTGGCTTCTCTCTAGAGCCATGCCTTGGACAAGGTTCATTCAACAGCTGCTCCAGCGTTGGACCTGACCCGCCGCCTCGGGGAGGGGGCCTCCCCTTGCGTCGCTGGTTATTACCTTGGGAGTTGGCGTTGGCTACAAACTCTAGGCTACCATCGGCCTTACGCTTGCCTCCTCCTTGGTTCCCCGGGTTAAACTGAGGACCCTTGCCATTGCCATTCTTCTTTCCCTTCCCTGTCCTTTCATCGTCTGAAGGGGGATCCTTGGTACCGTCAGAATCGGCGTACTTGACAAGAGCCGCCATTAGGGTACCCATATCGGTGCAGTCGCGTTTAAGCCGTCCGAGTTTCATCTTAAGGGGCACAAAGCGACAGTTCTGTTCCAACATTAAGACTGCAGAGGCGGCATCCATCTTATCTGATGAATGTATGATCTCCTTGACCCGGCGAACCCAATGGGTCGTGGATTCACCCTCCTGCTGCTTACAGTTAGTCAAATCCACAATAGACATAGACTGCCTACAGGTATCTTTGAAGTTTTGAATGAACCGGGCTTTCAGCTCAGCCCAAGACCCAATGGAGTTCGGTGGTAGCCCTTTCAACCACGTGCGGGCAGTTCCATCTAACATCATGGTGAAATATTTTGCCATGGCCGCCTCACTGACCTCTAGCAATTCCATAGCCATCTCATAACTCTCAATCCAGGCTGCAGGCTGTAAGTCAGCTGTATAGTTAGGCACCTTCCTAGGGCCCTTGAAGTCTTTAGGCAGACGTTCATTACGGATGGCTGGCACCAAACAAGGGACACCCCCGGTCCTGGTAGAAATACCCACATCAACGGACGTCGTTGGACAAACCAGGGGGGTCTGGTAAGCCATCAATTGAGGCACCAGCTCTGCCTCTTGCCGCGCTTGGTCTGCTGCATAAAAGGCTCCATTATGAGCCAGGCCATGGCTAGGGGGCGGGTCATGGCGTCGGACATTACTTGAGCCGGTTGCTGAGACCATGTGCCGGGTGTAACTCGGGCTCTGGCCTGGACGAGGGGTCGAGTGGATCCTGTCCCGGCTGTAGGAGTACGCCTCTTGCTGTGCCAGTGCCGTCTGCAGGAGTTCCCTGACCCGGCGGGTTTCGATGGCCGCCGGAGAGTCGTCGTCAACGGGGAGAGCCGCCAGTCGTGCTGCCGCAGCCACCATGTTCTCCAGTGGGTTATCATAATGACCCGGGGGTATCGGCACATACTGAGGCGGGGCAGGGGGCACCTGGGGCGGCCCCATCACTCGTGGCTGAATAAGGGGTCCAGACCCGGGCGCAATGACCCCTGGCGGGTTACTAGACCCTGCACCCGGCGTGTTGAAAAGATTGCGTGGATCGTAAACCGGTGGGAGTCAAGACTGGGCCTTCTGATGCCTCCTTCTCATGACCTCGTTGGCCGCGTTCTGATCCATCGTGAGTTGGAAGGACTGTGCCTGAATCAGCTGAGTCCGGGCGTCGAGAGCCGCCCGCTCCGCAGCCAGCCTGATCCCTTCCGCTGCAAGATCCTCTTTAGCTTTTATCAGATCCAATCTTAGCTGTGCCACCTCCGCATCATGCTGAGCTTGATCCGCCGGGTCAACCGTGGCGGTTAACAGGGCCGTCATCTTGTCTGTGAGATCCATTAGCACCTGAGCCGGAGAAGGCACCGGGTTTCCCGCTCCAGCAGCGGGGTTCTGAACAGTCTGCGCACCAGCCATAAAAACTCCAACCTGACTTGGTGGCTCAAAAAGGTCCGGAATACTGTCACCATCGGAACAACCCATGAGCCTGCCATCTTGAAGCTGGTACAACGAGTTTGACTCATCGGTGGCCGACTCATCATCAGAGCCAGCGGCTGCCTCATCTCCAGATCCAGATCGATCGGAGAGTCCTCCATGGATACACCCCACAAAAGCATGCTTTAAGGCAGGCCGGGCCCGGGCGGTTTGTGCGCGCTGAGCCGTTTCGATGAGATCGGCGCAGAGATCCGGCTCGGGGCCAGGCTCACCAATCTTGCCAATGAAGACATGAATTGCGCCAAATGGGACCCGGTACCCGTACTCAATTGAGCCGGCGTCGGGGCCCCAGTCCGCATTGTCGATGTAGAGCTTGCCGCGACGACTCTTGGTCATCCGGCCCACAGCGTATCCCTTGAGCCCTTCGAAGCTGCCCTTCAAGAACTCAAATCCACCGTGCGCGAGCCCCACGGTGGGCGCCAACTGTCGTGGAATTGTCACGGCAGATGTCCTCGAGCTAGGACTTAGTCGTGGAGCCATCGCAACCAGGAAGCTTGAAGGGGTTATGCAGGACAAGGAACACGAGGGTTTATACTGGTTCGGCCCCTTACGGTGAAGGTAAAAGCCTACGTCCAGTTTGAGGTGATATTGATTAGGGTTACGATCGCCAGGGAGCTAAACAGCTATGCCCGGCTCTCGATGAGGTTGTTGTCGCCCTTGAACTGCTGCCGGGTCGTCCCTTTATATAGGGAGGCTGACGCCCAGCAGCCCTTAGAGTCCTGGCCGGCTCATAAGAACGTCCGGCTCGGACTCTAAACTATACTTGCCTTACACTACAAGTCTACTATAATAATGATTGTAACTACAGGCCCTAAGCCATATCCGGGTCTCAGCCTATCTCTGGCCCATCGTCTTGAAACTTGGCTCCGGGCTTCTGGCAATGACCATCCGAAGAGTAACCCGGCCCCTCCTGGCGGGTGACTCTAAGGTCTATATCCTCAACAGCTTCGGTATCAAAGGGAAGCTTGCCCCTAGATACGTGGGTCCTTTCAAGATCATTGGCAAAAGATGCGACCTCGCCTATCAACTTGAGCTTCCCTCCAACTTCGCGAACGTGCACGATGTGTTCCACGTGTCACAGCTTCGCAAGTGCTTCAAGACTCCTGAGCGCAGCATCAACTTCGAAGAGATTGACCTCCAAGAAGATCTGTCTTATCATGAGCACCCCGTTGCTATTCTTGAAGAAACTGAGCGCAAGACTCCCAACAAGTTAATCAAATTCCTGAAAGTGAAGTGGTCACACCATTCCGACCGAGAAGCCACCTGGGAGCGCGAGGACCACCTCCGTTCCAAATATCCGGAGTTCTTTCAGTCCTAGATCTCGGGACGAGATCCTCTCGTAGTGGTGGAGTGTTGTAACACCCCGGATGTAACTTTCCATATTTGTAACTCCAACTCTTGCCATTTTCGGCTATGTGTTATGATATTCCCTTCGTGGTCGGGTTTTGTCTTTCGTTTTGCATTTTGTTCATGTCATGCATTGCATATCATGTCATCATGTGCATCTCATTTGCATACGTGTTCGTCTCATGCATCCGAGGATTTTCCCCGCAGTCCGTTTTGCAATCCGACACTCCCACATGCACCGGCGCACCCCTCTTGTCTCTTTTCGTGAGCGGGTGTTAAACGTTCTCGGAATGGAGCGAGGTTTCCCAAGTGGCCTTGGTACACCATCGATAGACCACCTGTCAAGTTTCGTTCCATTTGGAGGTCGTTTGATGCTCCAACGGTTAACCGGGTAACCGCAAAGGCCTTTTGAATGTTGCAGCCCAACACCCCTCCGAAACAGCCCAATAACCCATCTAAGTCACTTCCATGCTCTCTGTTGTTCGATCACGATCGTGTGGGCGAAAACTACACCCCATTTGGAGTCTCCTAGCTCGCTCTAGCTATAAATATGTGCACCCTCCTCCAAATCCGGGTCCCGAAACCCTAGCCCGCTCCCTCTCCGCCGCCGGACACGTCCGGTCCGGCCGGACAAATCGTTGTCGTCCCCTCGTCCAACCACGCGCCGCCACGTGGCGACCGCGCCCCACTTCGCCGCCCCCGCCGCTGAAGCCTGCAGGGCCCGCGGGAGGCCCTCCCGGCCCAGATCGGCGCCGCCGCCCCG
>NC_057802.1:287500798-287564518 GCF_018294505.1 Triticum aestivum
CGTCGCGCTACCGCGCCTCCACGCCGGCGTGCATCGCCCTCCGCCGCCTCGCCTCCCCTCGTCGGCGACTACGCCCGGCCAGATTTGGCGGACCCCGCCTTCCCCGACCTCGCCGGCCCCGAGCTCCGGCCGCCCCTTCCTCCAACTCCGGCGAAGTTCTGGTGAACCTCGGACAGTGCGCCAGATCTAGATCCAGATCCACTGTTGACCCCGAATTCCTCTAAGTCATGAGTTTATCACTTTATGTTGCCCTGTTCATCGCATCATATCTCCTTGCATACTGCTCCTTTTCGTACGTGTGATATATTGAAATGTTCATCAGGTTATGATCTTAATTTTGTTCCATTGCTCCATGCTCGTTTGAGTTCATCTGGGTGCTCAAATCTCTGTAGCAAGAGTGCTATGTGCTGTTTACTGCTGTTACTTATCAGAATATGATGATTTGTCATTTTTGCTGCATTTGATGTGTGCATCTTATAAGCATGAGCTCTACATGTGTTTTGATCTATGCCATGCCATCTTTACAGGGGTGTATGCCATGTATTTTTGTGATCTATGTGGTGACTAGAACAAGCATGTAAACTAGGCTTCGTGATGTTTCTGTTTTCAGGGACTCAGAATTCTGCTGTCTTTTCCTGTTGTTATTTTGATGCCATGTATCCATGTGGCTACAGTGAGATCTATGCTTCTTTTGAGTATGTTCAGTAAGGATGTTTTGGACATATAGTTGTGATCTATCCATCCATGCCTGTTTGCAATTATGGAGTGCCCTAGCATGTCTTAATCTTGCTCTACTTTTGCTATAAAATGTTCATGGCAGATTGTTAACATGTTATTCAATTTTGCCAAGGTTGTTATAGTTGATCCGTACATGCTATGAACTTGCTCTTGCCATTGTTAGCTTCATGAACATGTTTTCTTGCTGTTGGGATGCTTGTTTTGTCATGATTTTCCTTGTGATGAGTGAATCGAGCTCACAAAGATGCCTTCATAATTCTGTTAATGCCATGCTCTGTTTTCTGCCAAGTCTGAAACCTGTTAACGAAACTTGCTATGTTTACATGGGTGTAATCATATCTTCTGTGCCTTTTTGGTTCATGATCATTAAGGGACTTTTGTTCTATGCATTTAGTAGATTGATGCCATGCCTTTTGTTGCTATGATAATTTCCTGTAGCATGTTGATTGGTTGCTCTAAACATTGCTACCTGCTGCTGTTTATGCCATGTCCAGTATTTTCGCTAAGTCTGTGAAGCTGATATCTTTTGCACTTTTGCCATGCTTGTTCGAACATGTTATTGTGTGATCTAGCCGTGGATCTGTGTTCATCTTTTGTCAAGCATCTCTTGTAGATCACTGCCATATACTTTGTTGCTATATTGGGGTGCTGTAGCATAGTTACTTGGTGTATTCTAAGCGCTATCATGCTGTTAATCGCAAAATTATGTCATTCTTGTTTTGCTTGCCATTTGCAAACCGTGCATCCGTTTCCGGTGATCTTTATATCGATTTCGACCGAAATCATCTCATCGTTCCAGTGGCATCCTTGGTTTGCCAAGTTGATGCCTTGTTTATCCTTTTTCTTCTGGAGCACGCATATGCATCGCATATCACATCTCGCATATCATGCATGTATTGCATCATGTTTCTTGTGCATTGCACCGTGATTGATTGTGGTTCCATTGCTCGTGTTATTGCTTTGGTTAGAGCCGGGAGACGAGTTTGTGAATGAGGAACCTGTTGAGAACGCTTACGAGGATCAAGCTTTCGACAACTCTGAGAACCTTGCAGGCAAGATGACCATACCCTCGAAATCACTTCTATCTTTGCTTTGCTAGTTGTTCGCCCTATTGCTATGCTGCGCTACCTACCACTGGCTATATCATGCCTCCCATATTGCCATGTCAAGCCTCTAACCATCCTTTCCTGGCAAACCGTTGTTTGGCTAAGTTACCGCTTTTGCTCAGCCCTTCTTATAGCGTTGCTAGTTGCAAGTGAAGTTGAAGTTGGTTCCATGTTGGAACATGGATATGTTGCGTTATCACAATATATCTTATTTTATTAATGCATATATATACTTGGTAAAGGGTGGAAGGCTCGGCCTTATGCCTGGTGTTTTGTTCCACTCTTGTCGCCCTAGTTTCCGTCATACCTGTTGAGGATATAACCCTTAGAGTCACCCGCCCGGCGGGGCCGGGTTACACATAAGGATCATCACCTGAAGCCCGGCGCCAAGCTTGAAGACGGTGGGCCAAAGATGGGCTTAAGACCCGGAGATGGCTTAAGGCCCGTAGTTACAACCGTCATTATGGTAGAACTTGTAGTATAAGGCAAGAATAGTTGACAGTCCGAGCCGGACACTCTTATGAGCCGGCCGGGACTCTCAGAAGCTGCTGGGCGTCAACCTCTCTATATAAAGGGACGACCCGGCAGTGGTTTAGGGGTAAGAAAGATCTCGTCGAGAGCCAGGCATAGCAGTTAAGCTCCCTGGTCATCGAAACCCTAATCAATACCATCTCAACTGGACGTAGGCTTTTACCTTCACCGTAAGGGGCCGAACCAGTATAAACCCTCGTGTTCCTTGTCCCGTTTAACCCCTTCAAGCTTCCTAGCGGCAATGGATCCACGACTAAGTCCTAGTTTGAGGACATCTGCCGTGACAATTCCACGACAGTTGGCACCCACCGTGGGGCTAGCGCACGGTGGATTTGAGTTCTTGAAGGGCAGCTTCGAAGGGCTCAAGGGATACGCTGTGGGCCGGATGACCAAGAGTCGTCGTGGCAAGCTCTACATCGACGATGCAAACTGGGGCCCCGACGCCGGCTCAATTGAGTACGGATACCGGGTCCCCTTAGGTGGAATTCATGTTTTCATTGGCAAGATTGGTGAGCCGGGCCCTGAGCCGGATCTCTGCACTGATCTCATCGAGACGGCTCAGCGCTCACGACCCGCCCGAGCCCTGCCTGCCTTGAAGCATGCTTTTGTGGGATGTGTCCATGGAGGGCTCTCTGATAGATCTGGATCTGGTGATGAGACGGCCGCCGGCTCTGACGGCGAGTCGTCCACAGATGAGTCAAACTCGTTGTATCAACTTCAAGATGGCAGGCTCATGGGTTGTTCCGATGGTGACAGTATTCCGGACCCGTTTGAGCCGTCGAGCCGGGTTGGAATCTTCATGGCCGGTGCGCAGCCTGTTCAGAACCCTGCTGCTGGGGCGGGAAACCCGGTGCCCTCGCCGGCTCAGGTGCTGATGGATCTCACGGACAAGATGACGGCCCTGTTGACCGCCGCGGTTGACCCGGCGGATCAAGCTCAGCATGATGCGGAGGTGGCGTAGTTAAAGTTAGATCTAGTGAAAGCCAAGGAGGATCTGGCAGCGGAAGGGATCAGGATGGCTGCGGAGAGGGCGGCTCTCGACGCCCAAACTCAGTTGATTCAGGCGCAGTCCTTCCGGCTCACGATGGATCAGAACGCGTCCAATGAGGTCATGAGAAGGAGGCATCAAAAGGCCCAATCTCGACTCCCTCCAGTCTACGATCCTCGAAACCTCTTCGACACGCCAGGTGCAGGGTCTAGTAACCCGCCAGGGATCATAGTGCCCGGGTCTGGGACCCCTGTTCAGCCACAAGTGATGGGGCCTCCCCGGGTGAGCCCTGCCCCGCCTTAGTATGTGCCAATACCACCGGGTCATTATGCTAACCCGCTAGAGAACATGGTCGCCGCAGCAGCACGGCTGGCGGCCCTCCCAATTGACGGCGACTCTCCAACGGCTATTGAAACCCGCCGGGTTAGGGAACTCCTTCAGACAGCGCTGGCACAGCCAGAGGCGTACTCTTACAGCCGGGACAGGATCCACTCGACCCCTCGTCCAGGCCGGAGCCCGAGTTATAGTAGACACATGGTCTCAGCGACCAGCTCAAGTAATGTCCGACGCCATGACCCGCCCCCTGGCCATGGCCCGGCTCATAACGGAGCTTTTCACGCAGCAGACCAAGACAAAGCGCGGCAAGAGGCAGAGCAGGTGCCTCAGTTGAAGGCTTACCAGACCCCCCCCCCCGGCTTATCCGACGACTTCCGTCGACGTGGGTATCCCTACGAGGACCGGAGGTGTCCCTTGTTTAGTGCCAGCTCTCCGCAATGAACGTCTGCCCAAGGACTTCAAAGGCCCTAGGAAGGTGCCTAATTACACGGCTGACTTACAACCCGGAGCCTGGATCGAAAGTTACGAGATGGCCATGGAACTGCTGGTGGTCAGTGAAGCGGTGATGGCCAAGTACTTCACCATGATGCTAGATGGGACCGCCCGCACTTGGTTGAAAGGGCTACCGTCGAATTCCATCGGATCTTGGGCTGAGCTGAAGGCCCGGTTCATACAAAACTTCAAAGACACCTGTAGGCAGTCTATGTCAATAGTGGATTTGACTAACTGTAAACAGCAGGAGGGTGAGTCTACGACACATTGGGTTCGCCGGGTCAAAGAGATCATACATTCATCGGATAAGATGGATGTCGGCTCTGCAGTCTTAATGTTGGAGCAAAATTGTCGTTTTCTGCCCCTGAAGATGAAACTCGGGTGGCTTAAGTGCGACTGCAATGATATGGGTACGCTGATGGCGGCTCTCGTCAAGTACGCCGATTCTGATAGTACCAAGGACCCCGCTTCAGATGATGAAAGGACAGGGAAGGGAAAGAAGAACGACAATGGCAAGGGTCCTCAGCATAACCCGGGGAACCAAGGAGGTGGCAAGCGTAAGGCCGACGACAGCCTAGAGTTCGTGGCCAACGCCAGCTCACAGGGTAATAGCCAGAGACGCAAGGGGAGGCCCCCTCCCCGAGCCGGCGGGTCAGGCCCGACGCTGGAGCAGCTGTTGAATGAGCCCTGTCCAAGGCATGGCTCTAGAGAGAAGCCAGCCGCTCATCTATGGAAGGATTGTGCAATCATGAAGGCCTTTAAGAATTCCAACGCCTTTAACGGCAACAATGGCCCGGGCGGTGGCTCAGGCGCCGGCGGCTTTCATGGCCCGGGCGGCGGCTCAAATTCTAATCCTCAGAACGGTCAAGGGGGCTTTAATCAGCAGTCTGGCCAGGGTCATCAACAGCAGTAGGGGGGTTATCAGACCAATCCAAAGCAGCTTAGCGGTGGGCAGTATCATGTATTTACCACCAGTCTGTGTAAGCGAGATCAGAATCTTCATAAGAGGGCTGTGAATGCTGTTGAGCCGGCGGTTCCACGCTATTTAAGATGGTTTGAGCAACCTATCGTGTGGAGTAGGGAGGATCACCATCCCCGGATGGATAATCCGGGTCACTTGGCCTTGGTGGTGGCTCCTCAGGTGGGAGGATATAAGTTCACTAAGGTGTTCATGGATGGAGGCAGCAGCATCAACATCCTCTATTATGAGACTTTCCGTCGTATGGGGTTGATTGATAAGAACCTCAGCCAGTCAAACACTATTTTCCATGGTGTGGTACCTGGTAAGTCGGCTTATCCAGTCGGCAAGATCGAGTTGGAAGTGGCCTTTGGAGACGAGCACAACTACAGGGTGGAAAAATTGACCTTTGAGGTGGTCAAGATAAGAAGCCCGTATCATGCCATATTTGGGCGGACGGCTTATGCCAAGTTCATGGCACGGCCGTGTTACGTGTATTTACAGCTCAAGATGCCGGGTCTCAATGGGACCATTACGGTTCATGGCAGCCGGAAGGTGGCCTTGGAGTGTGAGGAAGGCGATGCAGCTTATGCAGAATCTGTTTGTGCAACAGAGGAGTTAAAATTTTACAAGGACAATGTTGACCCAACAGATATGACCTCTCTGAAAAAGCTGACTACAGAGCATGAACCGGCAATGAAATTTAAGTCGGCTGATGAGACTAAGCTTGTTGATTTTGTTCCAGGTGATTCATCTCAGCAGTTTAGCATCAGTGCCAATCTGGATCCAAAATAGGAAAGCGCGCTCATCGAGTTCATCCGTGAGAATAGGGACATTTTTGCATGGAAACCTTCTGACATGCCAGGTGTACCTAGAGAACTCACTGAGCACACTCTCAATGTTGATCCGAAATTTAAGCCGGTCAGGCAATTCCTTCGGCGGTTTAATGAAGAGAGGCGGAAAGCTATTGGTGAAGAGGTGGCCCGGCTCTTGGCGGCCGGGTTTATTGTTGAAGTCTTTCACCCAGAGTGGTTAGCTAACCCGGTGCTCGTACTCAAGAAGAACGGCACCTGGCGGATGTGTGTGGACTACACGGACTTAAACAAGGCGTGTTCGGCTGATCCTTTTGCCCTTCCCCGTATTGATCAAATCATTGATGCTACGGCGGGTTGTGAGCGCTTAAGTTTCTTGGATGCTTATTCTGGATACCATCAGATTAAAATGGCAGTTAAGGACCAGGAGAAGACGGTGTTCATCACTCCCTTTGGAGCCTTCTGCTATGTGTCTATGCCCTTTGGACTCAAGAGTGCACAGGCGACTTATCAGCGTTGCGTGCAGAACTGTCTTCATAACCAGATTGGGCGCAATGTTCATGCTTATGTGGATGATATTGTGGTTAAATCCAGGAAGGAGGAAACCTTGATAGATGATCTGAGGGAAACCTTTGATAATCTCCGGGTCTACAAGATGATGCTTAACCCGGCCAAGTGTGTTTTTGGTGTTCCTGCAGGCAAGCTCTTGGGTTTCTTGGTTTCTAACAGTGGCATTGAAGCTAACCCGGAGAAGATCAAGGCCATCACCTCCCTGGCTAAGCCGGCGTTTATAAACGACGTCCAGCGCTTGGCGGGTCGCATCGCTGCTTTAAGCCGGTTTATAAGCCGTTTGGGTGAGAAGGCCATGCCATTATATCAATTGATGAAGAAAACTGATGACTTTGTCTGGAATGATGCAGCTAATACTGCCTTTGAGGATTTGAAGAGGCAGCTGGCAGAGCCCCCAGTCCTTGCGGCTCCGGTTGACAAGGAGCCTTTATTGCTGTATGTGGCTGCTAACACACGAGCCGTCAGCGTGGCTGTGGTGGTGGAGTGCAAGGAAGAGGGTAAAGAGCATCCGGTTCAGCGGCCGGTTTATTATGTCAGCGAAGTGCTCATTGAGTCCAAACAGCGGTATCCACATTGGCAGAAGCTTGTTTATGGTGTGTTCATGGCAAGCCGGAAGCTTAAGCATTATTTCCAGGGTCACCCCATCACCGTGGTCAGTTCTGCCTCCCTTGGAGATATCATTCAAAACAGAGAGGCCACAGGGAGGGTGGCTAAGTGGGCTATAGAGCTCGGACCTCATGGTCTGAAATACGTACCACGCACTGCTGTTAAATCTCAAGCCTTGGTGGATTTCATCAACGATTGGACAGAGTTACAAGTGCCCGAGCAAAAGCTGGATAACACATACTGGACTATTCACTTCGATGGGTCCAGGCAATTGGAGGGCTCGGGGGCTGGAGTCGTGTTGGCTTCCCCTAAGGGTGACAAGTTCCATTATGTGCTACAGTTGATGTTTCCTTGCACTGACAATGCGGCTGAGTACGAGGCCTTGCTCCACGGTCTTCGGATGGCTAAGGAGATGAGCTTGAGCCGGGTAAGGTGCTTCGGCGACTCAGACTTGGTGGCTCAACAAGTATCAGGAAAGTGGGACTCCAAGGACCCTCTCATGGCGGCTTATCGCCGTGAAGTTGATGCCATTGCTGGGCACTTTCAGGGTTACCAAGTAGAGCACATTGATCGCAGGGAGAACGAGGCGGCTGATGCTTTAAGCCGGCTGGGCTCTCAGCGAAAACCGGTGCCGCCTAATATTTTCCTGGACGTCCTGCATAACCCTTCTGTTAAGTTACCTACAGAGGAAGACTTGGCTGTCCCTGACCCGGAGGCACGACTGGTGGCGGCTCTCCACATCATCCCGGACTGGACAGTGCCCTATCTGGCTTACATGACCCGGGGAGATTTGCCTGAGGATGAAACATTGGCCAGACAAATAACCCGGCGGTCTAAGTCAATGGTTGTCATCAATGGTGAGCTGCATCGCCGCAGTGTTACGGGAGCGTTCCAGCGTTGTGTCTCCCCTGAGGAAGGTCAAGAGATCTTGCGTGAGATTCATGAAGGGGATTGTGGCCATCATGCTGGCTCAAAATCCCTTGTGGCCAAGGCTTTTCGTCATGGTTTTTATTGGCTAACGGCTCATGCTGATGCGGAGGACTTGGTCAGTAATTGTGATGGTTGCCAAAGGTTCTCGCGACGGGCTCATGTGCCGGCTCAGGAGCTGAGGATGATCCCAATTACTTGGCCCTTTGCGGTCTGGGGGCTAGATATGGTTGGGCCTTTTAAAAGGTCCAAGGATAAGAAGACCCACCTCTTGGTGGCAGTTGACAAATTTACAAAGTGGGTTGAAGCAGAGCCAGTTAGCAAGTGTGACGCAGCCACGGCGGTTCAGTTTATGAAAAAGGTGATCTTTCGCTTTGGCTTTCCGCACAGCATTATAACTGACAATGGTACCAATCTATCCAAAGGCGCCATGGAGGAGTTTTGTCAACGAGAACACATTCGACTTGATGTTTCATCAGTGGCTCACCCTCAATCTAATGGTCAAGCTGAGAGGGCTAATCAGGAGATTCTGAAAGGCATCAAGCCCTGGCTTTTGGTCCCTTTGCAACGGACGCCGGGTTGTTGGGTGGAGGAGTTGCCCTCCGTGTTATGGAGCATCAATACTACACCTAACAGGTCTACGGGTTACACGCCTTTCTTCATGATTTATGGAGCGGAAGCAGTCCTCCCAAGTGACATCTGTCATGACTCGCCTCGAGTGGCGGCTTATGTTGAGGCGGATAATGAACAGGCGCGCCAAGATGCTCTTGACTTGTTGGACGAGCAGCGTGATGTGGCAGCGGCTCGATCCGCGATTTACCAACAAGACCTGCGCCGTTATCACAGTCGCCGGGTTAAGTCCCGGGTCTTCCAGGAAGGTGATCTGGTGCTCCGGCTCATCCAAGATCAAACAGATGCGCACAAGTTATCCCCGCCTTGGGAAGGACCCTTTGTGGTCAGCAAGAACTTGCATAATGGGTCATATTACCTCATTGACATTCGGGAGCACAAAGATTCACGCAAGTCGGAGGAGGAGACCCGTCGGCCGTGGAACATAGCTCAGCTTCGACCCTACTACACTTGAGCCACCGGCTCTCATAATGTATATATTTCTATAGCCATGTATATATGATAATAAGCAATAAAGCAGGACCTCTGTCCTTTTTTATCCTCCAAAGGTGGATGTGTTGTTTCCATTGCAAGATCACAGGATAACTTGAAGGAGGATCCGGCTTATGATCATATTCGAATCTAGCCGTACGTGATAAGGTCACTTGGGAGCTTCCTGTTCAAACATAGGTCGTATTCGAACCAAAGAGAACATAGCTGTCGATACCCATTTGATTGGCAAAGTGCCGAGCTCATTGGGGAGTTTTCTTTGATCATATTTGAATCATAGTTCAACCCCCTTCGGGAACTGACGTGGATCGTATTCGAATCAGCGTCGTTAAACAACTCTTAAGGTCATTTGGGGGCTTCCTATTCAAACATGGGTCGTATTCAAACCAAAGAGAACATAGCTGTCGGTACCCTCTTGATTGGCATCGCCACACCCACTGGGGGCTATATGATCGCATTCGAATCTTAGCATAACCCCTTTGGGACGGGTCTCTGGTCGTATTCGAACCGGAAGCCCCTAAGTTTTTCTGATTTATAACGAGTTCTTCTGATTGTTTCAATAGTGTGCACGGCGGGTCTCGCTTTGCCGGCTTAACTTTGATTCATAGTACTAGTCGAACACAATCGGCGTTGTTAAGACTGGTAAACCGGGATTGAGGTACCAGCCTTATTACCCGGGTTATATAAACCGGAAGTGAGCTTGAAGGCCGGTAAGTGTGTTGTTACGGTTATATCAAGGACCTAATTGAGGACCAGTTTTTTGTGATTCATATTCCGGGTTATATGTATAAGACTATGATTCTCAGTGCGGTAAGCCGCCTAGAGACTTGTGATTTGTCTTTCTATGCAGGATAGTTAAAAGACAACTATTTGAGCTTAAGGAACATGAATGATCATTTATGACCCGGAGGAATATAAGGAAACAACTTCCATGGAATTAAGTATTCAGCACGTGCACGATGGCACGACAAAGTTCAAATGGGCCTATTCAATTACAAGATTCATCGAGTTCAAAAGGGTGAAGCATTGTTTGAATAAGCCGCCTACAGAGTTAAGATGCTTGCTGGGTTGAAGCTTCCGACTCATCCCTCTCCGCTCCTCCGGCTGTTCCCAAGACCTAGAAAGTTGATGATTTCCAGTCAATGCCGCTCAGAGCTTCAAATTGAGCTTCCTCGTCAATTAACCCGGCCGGGTCAATTTCCGGGGCAAAGGTGTGCTTACGAGTCGGCGGGACTAAGCTGATGGCTTCATAACGCGGAGTGGGGATCCTCTGATTCTCTGCATCGTAACCCGGCTGGTACTTGGTCAGATCCGTGTCATTTCCAATCAGGGTGGCCACCGGGCGCACGATCTTCACGCAGGCTGCAAAGTCCCTTTGGTCGAAAGGGGTGCCGTCTTCCTTCAAGCTGGGATAGCCAAGGGCAATGTCCGCCGGGTCTAATTCTGGAAGGAACGCCTTGGCCCGGCTCAGAGAAGCTATGGCTCCGACTCTTATGGAGGCCCGTCGCAGCTCTTGGACACGCTGAGGAAGAACGGCAAGCCGGCGAAGAACTTCCGCCAGGTGAGTCGGCACCTCATTGGATAGGGCCACCACCGCCAAGGCGCGCTGTGACCCGGTGTAGAGTTGCTCCACCAGGGTGTACACGGCCTTCAACTTGGTCAGCACACTTTGGTTGAGGTTGGCGCTTCTGGGACCTGTTTAACAGAGTAAGATAAGCCGCTGGCAATGATGGGTTATGAGACATAAAGATTATAAACTGGACGAGAGCCGGTGGAATGACTTACCGAAGATTGCGGCAACCATCTGTGACACATGGCGTTTTAAGCCGGAGAGTTCGGCGGTTTTCTCCGTCAGAGCCTTCTCCGCCTGTTCGGCCCGGCTCACCAGGGCAGCCTTTTCTTCGGCCCAAGTTTTCCTTTCAGCTTCAAAGTTCTTCTTCAGCTTCTCTTGAGCGGCAATACTGGACACAAATTTGGCGTTGGCTTTCCGGGTCTCAGTTTCCTGCGTCTTCAGACGGGTCTTCAGATCAGAGATGTCAGCCTCAAGCTTCTTGAAAGCAGCCTGCACAATTTCTGGGTTATAATATGAACAGTTACTATGCAAATTTAAAGTCCCAAGCGCTTTCCAAGCAAAGACACTTGGCACTTGGGGGCTAATGCATATCGAACGTTTCTATCTACATATTACCAGTTCATGGAAGTAAGCCGGAACTTAAGTCTACAACATATTTAATCATAAGTCGTCGACTTGGGGGCTAGTATGGTAAAGATAACTATGCAGTAAGCAGTAGAATGGTACCTCAGACTTCTGCTGTATCTGATTCACCATGTTGATCTCTAAATCCCGGCTCTTGTGCACCTGACTCACATAGCCGGAGACGATCTCTCCGACGCTCAAGTTTGTGTAATTGGTGAGGTCCAGATTGGCCCGGCTGCGCTCTAGCAACTCTTCCTTGGCGGAGTGCCTGGCCAGCACAGTGGGTCTCCCCGGCTCAACAAACTCCGTCCGGGTGATTACCACGTCCGGGTCATTGGCTGGCTGAGCCGGGCTGGAGATATCCGGGTTGGTGGAAGTCTCCATGGCTGGCTCGTCGGTGGGAGCGGTGGCTTCAGGAGCAAAGCCGGCTGGCGGCTCTTGAGCGGAAACTTCCGGTTCCGTCACGACCGACTCCTCCGCCGGCTTATTCTTCTTTGCTCTTTTACTGAGCTTTGCTTGAGCACTGAAAGGACAAGAGGTTAGTACAAAAGTATGAGTAAAGATAAAGCACAGCAAGGGATGATCATCATTACCCGGGTACGGTCTTGAAAGCCGGCAAATTCGACTGCATCGAGTCACCGGAGGAAGGAGATGTTTCCTGATAATTTGAATCAGAAGAATTGAGAGGTTGACGTATAACACCCGCCAGAGGATGAAAAGGATATAAGTTGGAGATAACCTCGGTCCGGCGCTTCCTTGATGCCTCAGGTAAGCCGGAGGAGAGGTCAGCATCCTTGTTGGTCCGGGTGTGCCGCCGGCTCTCATGAATCTGTTGCTTGAAAAGAAATTGAGGATCTTGATAAGCTAAAGGATGTGAAAATCTTACTTCCGGGTTACCCTTCGGACTTTCAGCCTTGGCAAGGGCTCCGAGTCGGAGGAAAGTGTCATTACCTCTTCAACCACCGGGTTACTTGCTCCGGTGTCATCCTGTTGATGAGCAGTATTGGTAAGGTGGATAGAAATAAACAAGAAATACAACAAGAGCTTACAGGCTTAGGGTTTACCTCTGACTCGGAGCTGTCACTCAGTTGAAGCAGCTCTGAGGCAGTGGGCCTGCTTCCCTTCTTGCGGGGAGCGGCTCTCTTGGCGGCTTTCTTAGCCTTCCTGGCCTTCTTGGCCGCCTCATGGTCATATTTGACCTTCCAGAATTTGTCATCAGCCTGAAAAATACAATGATGATTTCTTAAGGTTCACATGAAAGCTATCTACAGAAGAAAATAAGATGTTCAGATCAGCGGCTTACCGCTGGGGCCGGGTTGGTCTTGCATAAGGGGCTTAAGCCGGTCCTCCCGCAGTCTGCCAAGCTCTCGTTCAAGAGAGCCTTGGTCATGTCCTCAGCAACGTCTTTAGGAAGATCGCTGCGACTGTGTCTCAGGGGGTCATCTTTCCGGCCCGTATACTCACACATTAAGCTGGGGAGGCGGCTTAAGGGGATCACCCGCCAGGAGATCCAGACTCGGACCAGATCAATGCCATTAAGGCCATTTCCCAGGAGAGCCTTGATTTTGTTGATGGTGGAGACCAGAGGTTGGCGCTCCGCCTGAGTTAACTTGTTTGACAGAGGGTGAGTTGGTTCCAGACGCGAAGGACGAAAGCCGGGCAGCGGGCTCTCGTCAGCCGGCGACGTGTCTTGGCAGTAGAACCACGTCTGGTTCCAATCCTTTGGGTGGCTTGGCGGCTCGGCGTAAGGAAAAAGGCAGTCCCTCCGTCGCTGAATGGAGATTCCACCAAGTTCCAAGCTCGGCCCGTTGGCGCACTCGTTCTGGTGGTTCAGATAAAAGAGTTCTCTGAAGAGCAGCAGGCTGGGCTCTTCTCCAAGGTAGACCTCGCAGAATACTTGGAAATTGCATATATTCGACACCGAGTTGGGTCCTATGTCTTGTGGCCGTAGATCAAAGAAATTCAGCACATCTCTAAAGAACTTTGAGCCAGGCGGTGCGAAGCCCCGGCTCATGTGATCAGCAAAAATTACCACCTCCCCGTCCTTTGGCTGTGGTCTCTCCTCTGATGGGTCGGGGGCACGGTAGGACATGACGTCCTTCTTGGGCAGGTAACCCGACTTCACGAAATCTGCTAAGGTCTCGTCGGTGACGTTGGACCTCATCCAATTGCATGTGATGGGTGCTTTGGGAGCTTTGGGAGGCATGGTGAAAGTCGGAAGCCTATGATAAAAGGAAATGTCCGGTTTAATTATAAGCCGGAGGAAATTTACAGTTCAATGTTTAAAGTGGTGGCTTATGGAGGGGCCTAATGACATATATTTAAGTGCATCGGGTTATCTAAGCCGCTGGAGGTATTGAGAGTAATTCAATCGTCTACAGCCTTGTTGTAAATGAGCCGGAAAATTTTACGGCGCGTGGCTTCTTTTAAGCCGGAAGGTTTTATAGCGCGTGGCTTCTTTAAGCTGGAAAAGTAAACCGCCATGACTCAGCAGGTGTAGTTTTTTACTAAGTGTGGTGAAAACAGGTTTCACACATCGCAGTAACTAATTTGGATCAAAACGGTCGGCTAAAAAGGAAAGTTTCTAGACCTAAAACAGACACAAAAGAAGTTCTTGGGTTCGAACGGAGCCTTCATGCAGTGAAAAGAGATCTATTTGCATTTGAAATGGGTGCCAAACAGCTACCGCGTTGGTTTTATACTATCTTAAGATCAAGAAAGGGCGGTGGTGGTGAAATCTATGAAGAGTTTATGACGAATAGTGAAGAACACCGGTGAACTCGAAAATCTTAACGCAGATCTGAGGAACGGAGAGGAAGGAACTTACAGATGCAGATGTGCTGTGAGGGTTCGCCGCGGTTCTCTGGACGGTTCAGGGTGATGCAGAGGCCAAGGTCGACGAGGATGCGGAGCTCTGTTGCGGCGGCGGCGGCGGAGCTCGAGCAGCACAGGAGTAGCGAGAGGAAGGAGACGACAGAAGGGGGAGAATGGAAAGGACCCGAGGGTCGGGTTATTTATAAGGCCAGACTCATAAGTGGGCATGAGAAACGAGGAGGTCACGGTGTGATTATCTCGCCCGAGAGGCGCCTCGATTTTCGGGATGGCAGTAAAGATAAGATCCGTTGCGGATATGGTGGAGTAAAAAATGGACTTAATGGAAGATGACGTCATGGCGGATTACCCAGAATTCAGAGGATGACGTCACACCGGGTTATGGCCTTCACACAATTGTAAGCCGGAGCTTTTCTGTCGAAAGAGTTGAAAATTGACATGAGCCGGCTCAAATCAATCTGGGGCCTAATGTTGAGGATATAACCCTTAGAGTCACCCGCCCGGCGGGGCCGGGTTACACATAAGGATCATCACCTGAAGCCCGGCGCCAAGCTTGAAGACGGTGGGCCAAAGATGGGCTTAAGACCCGGAGATGGCTTAAGGCCCGTAGTTACAACCGTCATTATGGTAGAACTTGTAGTATAAGGCAAGAATAGTTGAGAGTCCGAGCCGGACACGCTTATGAGCCGGCCGGGACTCTCAGAAGCTGCTGGGCGTCAACCTCTCTATATAAAGGGACGACCCGGCAGCGGTTTAGGGGTAAGAAAGATCTCGTCGAGAGCCAGGCATAGCAGTTAAGCTCCCTGGTCATCGAAACCCTAATCAATACCATCTCAACTGGACGTAGGCTTTTACCTTCACCGTAAGGGGCCGAACCAGTATAAACCCTCGTGTTCCTTGTCCCGTTTAACCCCTTCAAGCTTCCTAGCGGCGATGGCTCCACGACTAAGTCCTAGTTTGAGGACATCTGCCGTGACAATTCCACGACAATACCGGTGTTATGTTCCTTGATTTTTGCGTTCCTTACGCGGTTGGGTGATTTATGGGACCCCCTTGACAGTTCGCCTTGAATAAAACTCCTCCAGCAAGGCCCAACCTTGGTTTTACATTTGTCTACCAAAGCCTTTTCCCTTGGGTTTTCGCGAGCCCGAGGGTCATCTTTATTTAACCCCCCCCCCCGGGCCAGTGCTCCTTCGAGTGTTGGTCCAAACCGAGTAGCCTGCGGGGCCACCTCGGGGAAACTCAAGGCCTGGTTTTACTCATAGCTTGACTTATCCGGTGTGCCCTGAGAACGAGATATGTGCAGCTCCTATCGGGATTTGTCGGCACATTCGGGCGGCTTTGCTGGTCTTGTTTTACCATTGTCGAAATGTCTTGTAAACCGGGATTCCGAGACTGATCGGGTCTTCCCGGGAGAAGGTTTATCCTTCGTTGGCCGTGAGAGCTTATAATGGGTAAGTTGGGACACCCCTGCAGGGTATTATCTTTCGAAAGCCGTGCCCGCGGTTATGAGGCAGATGGGAATTTCTTAATGTCCGGTTGTAGAGAACTTGACACTTGATTTAATTAAAATACATCAACCGTGTGTGTAGCCATGATGGTCTCTTTTCGGCGGAGTCCGGGAAGTGAACACGGTCTGGGTTATGTATGAACATAATTAGTTTCAGGATCACGTCTTGATCATTTCTAGCTTCGCGACCATTGCGTTGCTCCTCTTCTCGCTCTTATTTGCGTATGTTAGCCACCATATATGCTTAGTGCTTGCTGCAACTCCACCTCATTACCCCATCCTTCCTACAAGCTTAAATAGTCTTGATCTCGCGGGTGTGAGATTGCTGAGTCCACGTGACTCACAGATTCTACCAAAACAGTTGCAGGTGCTGACGATACCAGTGCAGGTGACGCAACCGAGCTCAAGTGGGAGTTCGACGAGGAACATGGTCGTTACTATGTTTCATTTCCTGATGATCAGTAGTGGAGCACAGTTGGGACGATCGGGGATCTAGCATTTGGGGTTATCTTATTTTCATTTGGATTTGACTGTAGTCGGTCTATGTGTGGATTTTGGATGATGTATGAATTAATTTATGTATTGTGTGAAGTGGCGATTGTAAGCCAACTCTCGTTATCCCACTCTTGTTCATTACATGGGATTGTGTGAAGATGACCCTCCTTGCGACAATACCTACAATGCGGTTATGCCTCTAAGTCGTGCCTCGACACGTGGGAGATATAGCCGCATCGTGGGCGTTACACTAAGGAGTTAGTCACGGGATCATGCGTTACAGAACGAGTTAAGAGACTTGCCGATAACGAGATTGAACGAGGTATGGGGATACCGACGATCGAATCTTGGGCAAGTAACATACAGATGGACAAAGGGAATTGTATACGGGATTGATTGAATCCCCGATATCGTGGTTCATCCGATGAGATCATCGTGGAACATGTGGGAGCCAACATGGGTGTCCAGATCCCGCTGTTGGTTATTGGCCGGAGAGATGTCTCGGTCATGTCTGCATGGTTCCCGAACCCGTAGGGTCTACACACTTAAGGTTCGGTGACGCTAGAGTTGTTATGGGAAATAGTATGTGGTTACCGAAGGTTGTTCGGAGTCCCGGATGAGATCCCGGACGTGACAGGAACTCCGGAATGGTCCGGAGGTGAAGATCGATATATTGGACGAAGGGTATTGGAGTCCGGAATTGTTCTGGGAGTACCGGGTGACGACCAGCGTGACCGAAAGGTGTTTCAGAGGCCCCGACAAGCGTTGGGGGGCCTTATGGGCGAAGGGGAGGGGGCACACAAGCCCACTAAGGGGCTGTGCGCCCCTCCCAACCCCTCTCACGTAACGTGGAGAGGTGGGGGCGCCTCCCCTAGGGCAGCCATCCCTCCCGGCTTGGGGGGCAAGTTTCCTAGGGGTGGGGGCGTCCAAACCCATCTAGGGTTTCCCCTGTGGCCGCCGCCCCTCCCCTAGGGAACCCTAGGGTGCCTCCTCCACCCCCTTCCCCTATATATATAGTGAGGTAGAGAGAGGGCAGCCGCACCCCTTCCCTGGCGCAGCCCCTCCCTCCTCCAACTCTTCCTTCTCCTCCGTAGAGTTTGGCGAAGCCCTGCAGGAATACCACAAGCTCCTCACCACGCCGTCGTGCTGCCGGAGTCCTCCCTCAACTTCTCCTTTCCCTTTGCTGGATCAAGAAGGAGGAGATGTCCCCGAGCTGTACGTGTGTTGAACGCGGAGGCGCCGTCCGTTCGGCGCTAGATCGGATCTTCCGCGATTTGAATCGCCGCGAGTACGACTCCATCAACCGCGTTCTTGTAATGCTTCCGCTTAGCGATCTTCAAGGGTATGAAGATGCACTCCCTCTCTCTTGTTGCTAGTATCTCCTAGATTGATCTTGGTGACACGTAGGAAAATTTTGAATTATTGCTACGTTCCCCAACAGTGGCATCATGAGCTAGGTCTATGCGTAGATTCTATGCACGAGTAGAACACAAAGTAGTTGTGGGCGATGATTTGTTCAATTTGCTCGCCCTTACTAGTCTTATCTTGATTCGGCGGCATTCTGGGATGAAGCGGCCCGAACCGACCTTACACGTACACTTACGTGAGACAGGTTCCACCGACTGACATGCACTTGATGCATAAGGTGGCTAGCGGGTGTCTGTCTCTCCCACTTTAGTCGGATCGGATTCAATGAAGAGGGTCCTTATGAAGGGTAAATAGCAATTGGCATATCACCGTTGTGGCTTTTGCGTAGGTAAGAAACGTTCTTGCTAGAAACCCATAGCAGCCACGTAAAACATGCAACAACAATTAGAGGACGTCTAACTTGTTTTTGCAGGGTATGCTATGTGATGTGATGTGGCCAAAAGGATGTGATGAATTATATATATGTGATGTATGAGATTGATCATGTTCTTGTAATAGGAATCACGACTTGCATGTCGATGAGTATGACAACCGACAGGAGCCATAGGAGTTGTCTTAATTTTATTGTATGACCTGCGTGTCAATGAAAAACGCCATGTAATTACTTTACTTTATTGCTAACCGTTATCCATAGTAGTAGAAGTAATAGTTGGCGAGACAACTTTATGAAGACACGATGATGAAGATCATGATGATGGAGATCATGGTGTCATGCCGGTGACGAAGGTGATCATGCCGCGCCTCGAAGATGGAGATCAAAAGGCGCAAGATGATATTGGCCATATCATGTCACTTTATGATTTGCATGTGATGTTTGTCATGTTTACATCTCATTTGCTTAGAACGACGGTAGCATAAATAAGATGATCCCTCGCAATAATTTCAAGAAAGTGTTCCCCCTAACTGTGCACCGTTGCGAAGGTTCGTTGTTTCGAAGAACCACGTGATGATCGGGTGTGATAGATTCTAACGTTCGCATACAACGGGTGTAAGCCAGATTTACACATGCGAAACACTTAGGTTGACTTGACGAGCCTAGCATGTACAGACATGGCCTCGGAACACGGGAGACCGAAAGGTCGAACATGAGTCATATGGTAGATGCGATCAGCATGAAGATGTTCACCGATGATGACTAGTCCGTCTCACGTGATGATCAGACACGGAATGTTGACTCGGATCATGTATCACTTAGATGACTAGAGGGAAGTCTATCTAAGTGGGAGTTCATTAAATCATTTGACTAGATGAACTTAATTATCATGAACATAGTTAAAAGGTCTTTGCAAATTATGTCATAGCTCACGCTTTGGTTCTACTGTTTTAGATATGTTCCTAGAGAAAATTTAGTTGAAAGTTGATAGTAGCAATTATGCGGACTCGGTCCATAGACTGAGGATTGTCCTCATTGCTGCCCAGAAGGATTATGTCCTTAATGCACTGCTCACTGTGCTGAACCTGGAGCGTCGGTTGTGGATGTTGCGAACATCTGACATACACATTTTGATGAATACATGATAGTTCAGTGCGTAATGCTAAATGGTTTAGAATTGAGGCACCAAAGACGTTTTTGAAACATCGCAGAACATATGAGATGTTCCAAGGACTGAAATTGGGATTTCAGGCTAGTGCCCACGTCAAGAGGTATGAGACCTCTGACAAGTTTTTTAAGCCTGCAAACTAAGGAGAAAAGCTCAATCGTTAAGCATGTGCTCAGATTGTATGAGTACTACAATCGCTGGAATCGAGTGGGAGTTAATCTTCCAGATGAGATAGTGATGGTTCTCCAAAGTCACTACCACCAAGCTACTAGAGCTTCGTGATGAACTATAACATATCAGGGATACATATGATGATCCTTGAGCTATTCGCGACACCGCGAAAGTAGAAATGAAATAGGAGCATCAATTGTTGATGGTTAGTAAAACCACTAGTTTCAAGAAGGGCGAGGGCAACAAAGGGATACTTCATGAAACGGCAAATCAGTTGCTGCTCTAGTGAAGAAACCCAAAGTTGAACCCAAACCCGAGACTAAGTGCTTCTGTAATAAGGGGAACGGTCACTGAAGCAGAACTACCCTAGATACTTGGTAGATGAGACGGCTGGCAAGGTCGACAGAAGTATGTTGGATATACATTATATTAATGTGTACTTTAATAGTACTCCTAGTAGCACCAGCGTATTAGATACCGGTTCGGTTGGTAAGTGTTAGTAACTCGAAATAAAAGGCTACAAAATAAACGGAGACTAGCCAAAGGTGAGATGACGATATGTGTTGGAAGTGTTTCCAAGGTTGATGTGATCAAACATCGCACGCTCCCTCTACCATCGGGATTGGTGTTAAACCTAAATAATTGTTATTTGGTGTTTGCGTTGAGCATAGACATGATTGGATTATGTTTATCGCAATACGGTTATTCATTTAAGGAGAATAATGGTTGCTCTGTTTATTTGAATAATACCTTCAATGGTCTTGCACCTAGAATGAATGGTTTATTGAATCTCGATCGTAGTGATACACATGTTCATGCCAAAAGATATAAGATAGTAATGATAGTACCACATACTTGTGGCACTAAAATTTGAGTCATATTGGTATAAAACGCATGAAGAAGCTCCATGTTGATGGATCTTTGGACTCACTCGTTTTTGAAAAGATTGAGACATGCGAACCATGTCTATTGGTATATATGCATGAAGAAACTCCATACAGATGGATCGTTTGGACTCACTTGTTTTTGAATCACTTGAGACATGCAAATCATACCACATGGGCAAGATGACTGAAAGGCCTCGTTTTCAGTAAGATGGAACAAGAAAGCAACTTGTTGGAAGTAATACATTTTGATGTGTGCAGTCCAATGAGTGCTGAGGCACGCAGTGGATATCATTATGTTCTTACTTCATAGATGATTTGAGTAGATGCTGAGTATATTTACTTGATGAAACACAAGTCTGAATTATTGAAAGGTTCAAGTAATTTCAGAGTGAAGTTGAAGATCGTCGTGACAAGAGGATGAAATGTCTATGATATGATCATAGAGATGAATATCTGAGTTACGAGTTTGGCACACAATTAAGACATTGTGGAAATTGTTTCACAACTAATACCGCCTGGAACACCATAGTGTGATGGTGTGTCCGAACATCATAACTGCACCCTATTGGATGTGGGCCATACCATGATATCTCCTATCAAATTACCACTATCGTTTATGGGTTAGGCATTAGAGACAACCGCATTCACTTTAAATAGGGCACCACATAATTCCGTTGAGATGACACCGTATGAAATATGGTTTATAGAAACCTAAGCTGTTGTTTCTTAAAAGTTTGGCGCTGTGACGCTTATGTGGAAAAGCTTCAGGCAGATAAGATCGAACCCAAAGCGGATAAATGCATCTTCATAGGACACCCAAAACAGTTGGGTATACCTCCTGTCTCAGATTCGGAAGCAAAAGTGATTGTTTCTAGAAACGGGTCCTTTCTCAAGGAAAAGTTTCTCTCAAAAGAATTGAGTGGGAGGATGGTGGAGACATGATGAGGTTATTGAACCGTCACTTCAACTAGTGTGTAGCAGGGCGCAAGAAGTTGTTCCTATGACGCCTACACCAATTGAAGTGGCAGCTTATGATAGTGATCATGAAACTTCGGATCAAGTCACTACCAAACCTCGTAGGTCGACAAGGATGCGTACTACTTCAGAGTGGTACGTAATCCTGTCTTGGAAGTCATGTTGCTAGACAACAATGAACCTACGAGCTATGGAGAAGCGATGGTGGGCCCGGATTCCGACAAATGGCTCGAGGCCATAAAATCCGAGAGGATCCATGTGTGAAAACAAAGTATAGACTTTGGAAGAACTACTTGATGGTCGTAAGGCTATTGGGTACAGATGGATTTTAAAAGGAAGACGGACAACGATGGTAAGTATCACCATTAAGAAAGCTCGACTTGTCGTTAAGATGTTTTCCGACAAGTTCAAGGAGTTGACTATGGTGAGACTTTCTCACTCGTAGCGATGCTAAGAGTCTGTTGGAATTGTATTAGCAGTTACTGCATTATTTATGAAATCTTGCAGATAGGATGTCAAAACATTGTTTCCTCGACAATTTTCTTGAGGAAAGGTTGTATGTGATACAACAAGAAGGTTTTTGTCAATCCTAAAAGATGCTAACAAGTATGCAAAGCTCCAGCAATCCTTCTAAGGACTGGAGTAAGCATCTTGGAGTTGGAATATACGCTTTGATGAGATGATCAAAGATTTTGGGTTTATACAAAGTTTATGAGAAACTTGTATTTCCAAAGAAGTGAGTGGGAGCACTATAGAATTTCTGATGAGTATATGTTGTGGACATATTATTGATCAGAAATGATGTAGAATTTCTGGAAAGCATATAGGGTTATTTGAAAAGTGTTTTTCAATGGAAAACCTGGATTAAGCTACTTGAACATTGAGCATCAAGATCTATAAGGATAGATCAAAAACGCTTAATAGTACTTTCAAATGAATACATACCATGACAAGATTTTGAAGGAATTCAAATAGATCAGCAAAGAAGGAGTTCTTGGCTGTGTTATAAGGTGTAAGCATTGAGTAAGACTCAAGATCTGACCACAGCATAAGAGAGAGAAAGGACGAAGGTCGTCCCCTATGCTTTAGACGTAGGCTCTACAGTATGTTATGCTGTGTACCGCACCTGAAGTGTGCCTTGCCATGAGTCAATCAAGGGGTACAAGAGTGATCCAGGAATGGATCACATGACAGCGGTCATACTTATCCTTAGTAACTAGTGGACTAAGAAATTTTCTCGATTATGGAGGTGGTAAAAGAGTTCGTCGTAAAGGGTTACGTCGATGCAAACTTTGACACTAATCCGGATGACTCTGAGTAGTAAACCGGATTCATATAGTAGAGCAGTTATTTGGAATAGCTCCAAGTAGCGCATGGTAGCTGCATCTACAAGATGACATAGAGATTTGTAAAGCACACATGGATCTGAAAGGTTCAGACCCGTTGACTAATAACCTCTCTCACAAGCGAGATATGATCAAACCCCATGGGTGTTGGATTCATTACAATCACATAGTGATGTGAACTAGATTATTGACTCTAGTGCAAGTGGGAGACTGTTGGAAATATGCACTAGAGGCAATAATAAAATGGTTATTATTGTATTTCCTTGTTCATGATAATTGTCTATTGTTCATGCTATAATTGTATTAACTGGAAACCGTAAGACATGTGTGAATACATAGACCACAACATGTCCCTAGTGAGCCTCTAGTTGACTAGCTCGTTGATCAATAGATGGTTATGGTTTCCTGACAATGGACATTGGATGTCATTGATAACAGGATCACATCATTAGGAGAATGATGTGATGGACAAGACCCAATCCTAAGCATAGCACAAGATCGTGTAGTTCGTTTGCTAGAGCTTTTCTAATGTCAAGTATCGTTTCCTTAGACCATGAGATTGTGCAACTCCCGGATACCGTAGGAATGCTTTGGGTGTACCAAATGTCACAATGTAACTGGGTGGCTATAAAGGTGCACTACAGGTATCTCCGAAAGTGTCTGTTGGGTTGGCACGAATCGAGACTGGGATTTGTCACTCCGTATGACGGAGAGGTATCTCTGGGCCCACTCGGTAATGCATCATCATAATGAGCTCAATGTGACTAAGGAGTTAGTCACGGGATCATGCGTTACAGAACGAGTAAAGAGACTTGCCGATAACGAGATTGAGCGAGGTATGGGGATACCGACGATCGAATCTCGGGCAAGTAACATACCGATGGACAAAGGGAATAGTATACGGGATTGATTGAATCCCCGACATCGTGGTTCATCCGATGAGATCATCATGGAACATGTGGGAGCCAACATGGGTGTCCAGATCCCGCTGTTGGTTATTGGCCGGAGAGATGTCTCGGTCATGTCTGCATGGTTCCCGAACCCGTAGGGTCTACACACTTAAGGTTCGGTGACGCTGGAGTTGTTATGGGAAATAGTATGTGGTTACTGAAGGTTGTTCGGAGTCCCGGATGAGATCCCGGACATGACGAGGAAGTCCGGAATGGTCCGAAGGTGAAGATCGATATAGTGGACGAAGGGTATTTGAGTCCGGAATTGTTCTGGGAGTACCGAGTGACGATCAGCGTGACCGAAAGGTGTTTCGGAGGCCCCGACAAGCGTTGGGGGGCCTTATGGGCCAAGGGGAGGGGACACACCAGCCCACTAAGGGGCTGTGCGCCCCTCCCAACCCCACTCACGTAACGTGGAGAGGTGGGGGCCTCCCCTAGGGCAGCCACCCCTCCCGGCTTGGGGGGCAAGTTTCCTAGGGGTGGGGGCGTCCAAACCCATCTAGGGTTTCCCCTGTGGCTGCCGCCCCTCCCCTAGGGAACCCTAGGGCACCTCCTCCACCCCCTTCCCCCTATATATATAGTGAGGGAGAGAGAGGGCAGCCACACCCCTTCCCTGGCGCAACCCCTCCCTCCTCCAACTCTTCCTTCTCCTCCGTAGAGCTTGGCGAAGCCCTGCAGGAATACCACAAGCTCCACCACTACGCCGTCGTGCTGCCGGAGTCCTCCCTCAACTTCTCCTTTCCCCTCGCTGGATCAAGAAGGAGCAGATGTCCCTGGGCTGTACGTGTGTTGAACACGGAGGCGCCGTCCATTCGGCGCTAGATCGGATCTTCCGCGATTTGAATCGCCGCGAGTACGACTCCATCAACCGTGTTCTTGTAACGCTTCCGCTTAGCGATCTTCAAGGGTATGAAGATGCACTCCCTCTCTCTCGTTGCTAGTATCTCCTAGATTGATCTTGGTGACACGTAGGAAAATTTTGAATTATTGCTACGTTCCCCAACAGTTATGACCGGTTTAGCTAGGCCCACCGGGCAATCTTGGTCCACAAGTTATCTTAGGTTAATTCTTATGAAAGTTATCTTAGGATAATTCTTATGCAAGTTATCTAGGTTATAAATATAGGCTATAAGACTCTTTTTGGAATTAAGCAATAATAATAATATTATCTCTATTGCCCGGCTCCGAGAGAAGCCGGAACCCTAGTCGCCCCCTGCCCTAACCGCCACCGCCCTTCTCCTCCCTCGCGACGGCGCCGACGCGCCGGAGCTCGCACCCTCACCCCCAACTTCCGTTGTTCTGCCCTTATAACCTAAGGAGTAGAGCCGGTAGGAACCCTAGTCCTACCATTGGTCATGTTTTGGATACAGAAAGATTGTATCGTTTCTGTTTTTGGATGGCCTGGTCGCTCGTGGCCTCGTGGGATTGTCCAGCCTTTGTACCCATTGTGATCTCACGGCATGGGCTCGTCTGGTTTACGTAGATCTAATGGTTATACTCTGTTAACCACAAATAGGCACACCGAATTAAAGGTCAGATGTTTCTAATTATTGTGGGATTTTTTAGCTAATTATCTTTAATCTAGTAAGCCCGTCAAATACCTTTTATATATAATAGATTTTAATGTGTTCCTAGAGAAAGCTAAGTTGAAAAATGATGGTAGCAACTACACGGAATGGGTCCGTAATTTGAGGATTATCCTCATTGCTGCATAGAAGAATTACATCCTTGATGCACCACTAGGTGCAAGGCCTGCTGAGGGAGTCCTGGACTAAGGGGTCCTCGGACGTCCGGCCTGTTTGACATGGGCCGGACTGATGGGCTGTGAAGATACAAGACCGAAGACTCTCACCCATGTCTGGATGGGACTCTCCTTGGCGTGGAAGGCAAGCTTGGCGTCCGGATTTGAAGATTCCTTTCTTTGTAACCGACTTTGTACAACCCTAGTCCCCTCCGGTGTCTATATAAACCGGAGGGTTTAGTCCATAGGGATAATGATCATAATCATATAGGCTAGACTTCTAGGGTTTTAGCCATTACGATCTCGCGGTAGATCAACTCTTGTAATACTCATATTCATCAAGATCAATCAAGCAGGAAGTAGGGTATTACCTCCATAGAGAGGGCCCGAACTTGGGTAAACATCGTCTCCCATGTCTCCTGTTACCATCAACCTTAGATGCACAGTTCAGGACCCCCTACCCGAGATCCGTCGGTTTTGACACCGACATTGGTGCTTTCATTGAGAGTTCCGCTGCGTCATCTTCAAGAGGTTCGATGGGCCCGTCAATCATCTACAACAATGTTGTCTAGGGGGAAGTTTTTTTCCCCGGATAGATCTTCGTATTCGGCGGCTTCGCACTGCGGGCCAACCCGCTTGGCCATCTAGAGCAGATGGATAGCTATGCCCCAGGTCACCGAATTAGTTTTGGAAACTTGGACTATATCGTTGACGTCCGGGGAGACTTGATCTTCCAAGGATTCACAACTCCAACTCCCGCTCTGCTTTAGATCCGGAGTGTGTCGCCATGTCCGAAGACTGGCTTCTCGAGCTCGCTGGACTGCTTGCGTCCACCAAACCTAGTACGGGAGAGCCGGTTGAAGTGGCGTCACTGGCAACCATCATGAAGCCAGACCCCTCTCCGGACACTAGCTCCGAATCCTCGGAGTCAGCACTGTGTGAGTCCGGCCGGGGAGTATCCCCCCCCCCTCGCCGTACTCCATGGATCTTCCTCTCTCCAAACAAACCTCGCCTTTAAGTGAGGCTCTGGACTTAATGCGATCCCTTGTCATTGCAGAGGAGCAACTTCCGAACTACGCCCAGCCCGGACTAGGGGTTGAGAGCAGGGTATTCTTTCTCCCACCCACCACCCACCTTATAGCCACTGTCAAGGATTTAACCGACATGCTCGACTACGACTCCGAAGACATCGACGGTGTGAACGACGACGCCGGAGAGGAGCGGGCCCAAAGCCCACCGCATACTGGACGCTGGGCAGCCACCTCCATGTACGATATATATATATGGTGGATACATCCAAAGACGATGGTGAGGATGGCGGTAAGGATCCGTTTAAGGACAACAACGCTGATGAACCACCGAAGCGGCAACATCAGCGGCGCCGTTCAAAATCACGCTGTGACAAAGAAAGTAATACCGGGACCGGAGAAAATAATACTCTGGAGAATGCCGAAGACTCAAACGCCCTCATCGAACCAGCTCCCGAAGAGGAAGGCAGGGAGGAAGGGCAGAGTAACCCCGACGAGCCAGTTGAGAACGACAATTCGGAGGATAGTAGCTATATGCCACCCTCCGAAGACGAAATAAGTCTTGGCAACAAAGACTTCATCGTGCCAGAAGAATCCCTCGAGCAAGAACGCTTTAAGCAACAGCTCATCGCAACCACGAGGAGCCTGAAAAGGAAACATCAACGGCTTCAAGCCGAACAGGATACACTCAACAATAGATGGACTCAGGTCCTAGCAGCTGAGGAATACGGCCTCGAGCGCCCGACTAAAAGTTATCCGAAGCGCAAATTGTTACCTCAATTGGACGACGAGGCGCTGGAGCCTGAACCGACAGCGCGTAATGGCTGATCGACCACCACGTGGCCAGGACAAAGCGGTAATTCAAGCCGAACACCAGCCCGCACTACATCACCGTAAAGGCAGAAATAAAACAGCTCGGGGACATACATATGACCTACGGCAGGACCTGGACAATAGAGCAGGTCAGACCAGATCGATCTACGGATCGCAGGGGCGTGCGCGGATGCGCGACGACGGCCATCTAGCCAGACGCGACAAACATAACCACGCCCGAGCCAAAAACCGCAGACGAACTCCATCCGAGCTACGTCGCGACTTGGCCCGATATAGAGGCACCGCACACCCCCTTTGCTTCACTGATGAAGTAATTGAACACGAATTCCCAGAAGGGTTTAAACCCATGAACATCGAATCATACGATGGAACAACAGATCCCACGGTATGGATTGAGGATTTTCTTCTCCATATCCACATGGCCCGCGGTGATGATCTCCACGCCATCAAATACCTCCCACTAAAACTAAAGGGACCAGCACGGCACTGGTTAAACAGCCTTCCAGAGAACTCCATTGGCAGCTGGGAGGACCTGAAAGACGGCTTCTGCGATAACTTCCAAGGTACATATGTCCGGCCACCAGATGCCGATGACTTAAGTCACATCATCCAGCAGCCCGGAGAGTCAGCCAGGAAACTCTGGACTAGGTTCTTAATTAAAAAGAACCAAATTGTCGATTTTCCGGACACCGAAGCCCTCGCGGCCTTCAAACACAGCGTCCAGGACAAGTGGCTCGCCCGCCACCTCGGTCAAGAAAAACCAAAATCCATGGCAGCCCTTACCGCTCTAATGACCCGCTTTTGTGCGGGAGAAGACAGCTGGCTCGCTCATAGAAGCAACAGCGCCAGCGATCCGGGCACTTCCGAAGTCCGAGACGGCAACGGCAAGCCACGACGCAATAAACACAAGTGTCGCAATAATAATGAAGGAACGCAAGACAAGGCGGTCAACGCCGGATTCAGCGGCTCCAAACCCGGTCAACGGAAAAAGCCATTTAAGGCAAACAGAGACGGACCATCCAATTTAGACAAGATACTGGATCGGCCCTGCCAGATTCATGGCACCCCCGATAAACTCGCCAATCATACCAACAGAAGTTGTTGGGTCTTCAAACAAGCTGGCAAGCTCAATGCCGGACACAAGGGGAAGGGGTCGCCCAGTAACAGCGATGACGAAGAGACTCGCCAACCAAACACCGGGGGTCAGAAGCAATTTCCCCCTGAAGTACAAACAGTAAACATGGTATACATGACGCACACCCATATAGGGGAGCGCAAGCACGCGGTACAGGACGCCTACGCAATAGAGCCGGTCCCCCCAAAATCTAATCAATGGGCGGCCTGCCCGATCACTTTTAATCACAAGGACCACCCGGTCAGTATCCGTCACGCAGGTTCAGCAGCTCTGGTCCTTGACCCAATTATCGACGGGTTCCATCTCACGAAAGTCCTTATGGACGGCGGCAGTAGCCTTAATCTCCTCTACCAAGACACTGTCCGCAAAATGGGCATTGATCCTTCAAGAATCAAGCCCACCACAACTACCCTCAAAGGAGCAGTACCCGGCGTAGAAGCTCACTGCACGAGCTCCATCACATTGGAAGTCATTTTTGGTTCACCGAACAACTTCCGAAGCGAAGGCCTGGCCTTCGATATTGTCCCGTTCCGTAGTGGCTACCATGCACTTCTGGGGCGTACCGCTTTCGCTCGTTTTAATGCGGTCCCACACTACACCCATGCAAAACTTAAGATGCCCGGTCCACGCGGCGTCATAACAATAACTGGAAATACGAAACGCTCCCTCTATACAGAGGATCATACTATGGCTACTACAGCCGAAGCACAAAGCGGCCTCATCAAGCCGCGTATCTCATCGGCCATTAAGCCGCCGGTCTCTATCAAACAGGACCGATCAATCTCAGAGCTGGATTAGCAGTTCGGCCTCCGTCGTTCGCCTCATATACCTGCGAAGTTTGTACCGCGCATACATAATTATGCACGTAAAATAACCTGGTCATCAGCGGAGGCACAATACGGACAGGCCTACAAGCACTCCCATAGCCTCTTTTTCTTTTCTAACTATTTTTTATCTCTTACCACAGGCGGCTCACAGGCTGGTCATCTCACGGACTCTTTTGGAGTTCGGCTTCGTACACTCACCCAAAGGCTATTCCTGTTAAGGAGTCCTTTCACCGAGGCAAGGCGGCGCGGACGTGCGACAGGAGGTCCAAACAACTTTTTGTAGACCGCACTCTCTATTTCGAGCCTGTAAAGTGCCTTTTCCCTCAGCCTTCGACCCCTGGCATGTCAAATAGCCTGGGTTATGGTGTTATTTTCTATAAGATGGCGATTGACATATCAATCAGGTTCTAGTGAACATAATCCGTATTCAGTATTCGCTTTTTTCTTCTAAAAAACTGAATTTTGCTTCTTCGGTTATTTCACACACGCACCTCGGCACAAATTGCTAGGGGCTCGACATGGGAACAAATGAGTTGCCAACAAGTCCGAACAACTTTATAGCACACTTCAGCGTCACGAGTTTGGCCTTATATGCATCAGCTCCGAATCATGTCTTTGGTCAATAGTTGGGTTGCCCGGCTCCTGTGCTTACTACCTTACGTTCCGCTCTATCGCCTAGGGTAGTAAAGGGATAACTACTACGATTGTGTTTCCGGTTCATCTGGTCAAGCACCTCAGTGGAGCAACCCGAAACCTGACTGTCATGATGTGGCGAGAGCTGGTCAACCACTCGATGACTAATCAGAATCTTTCGCGATTTCTTCCGTATTACACGAAGGACCGTTCTCAAGGTCACCTACGTAACGCACCGTATTGGGATACCGCGTACATACCAGGGGCTATATCGTAGACCCACCATCAAACTCCTATGGCTAAGTGAAAGTGTTAAAGCCCTATAGTCTGATTGCCTAGTTCGCCGCATTGACACCTCCTTCATGGACCAAGACGTTGGGTCGAGAGTGATCAAGTGCTTTTCGAACACCCCCGTATTTTAAGCGAGGGGGCCGAAGCCGACAACTGGAAAACTTTCAGATTATACAAAAATGGCCGCACAGGAGGAACCAAAACTTTTAGGCAAAAGTATAAAAAAACATAGCCCTAATATATCATAATATTGTTTCTACAATCTCGGTACATTCACTCGAAGATCATATCCTTCGAGCACTGACCCTCTATCAAGCGGGCGCCTTCTAGGACATCTTCAAAATAATGCTCCGGCGTGTGTTTGTCCTTGCCCCCGGGTGGACTCTTCGCTGCAATATCGGTGGCCTTCATCTTTGCCCAATACGTCTTGACATGGGCAAAGGCCATCCGTGCACCTTCAATGCATGCTGATCGCTTCACGGTGTCGATACGAGGCACCACATCCACAAGTCGCTGCACCAAACCGAAATAGCTATTCGGAATCGGCTCAGTCGGCCATAGCCGGACCACGACGTCCTTCATGGCATAACCGGATATCTTGTGGAGCTTGGCTCACTGGGCCATCTGTTCTTCAGCAACAGCGGGCGCTTTGGCCTGCCGAATTGTGACCAGAAAAGCTTCTTTGTTGCATACCTTCTTGCGATTGGTAAAACTGCGCCGCATCGGATGCACTCTTTGGAAAATCCTGGAACGCGTCTGGAGAGCTCCACATTTGATTAAGCGGGGCATACTTCGGGTCGCCGAATTTAGTCTGTAATAGAAAGGGCTTACCGGCCGCTATCTCCCCGGCTTGCCGGATCTCCTCCCGAGCCGCTCTCGACTCGAATCGTGCTTCTTTCGCCTCTTGTAAGGCCTTCTCGAGTTCGGCCCCTTTGGCCTTGTTCTCCTCCTTGAGTGCTTGGCATTTGCCAGTGGCATCCTTTAGATCTCGCTCTATGGAAGATATTCTCTCCTCGCACTGGCGCCGAGCAGCCTATTCGGCTTTTAACTCCTCAGCTGCCATCTTGGCAGCCACATTACTGATCCTGGCTTGCTCCTTGGCTCGGGCAAGCTCTGCCCGAAGGGTCTCAACCGCGGCAGCACTATCTGCAGTTGTGCACGTCTTAATATATAATCCTCAGCTTCGTGCTCATGTTATTATACATACATATACTGGCCGCCATAAACATACCTTGCGCCTCGTCGAGTTGCCTGTTAATAAGCATGATATCGTCATCCGACACGTCAAGTTTCTGCTTCAGACTTGCAACCTCTGTAGTGTGGGCAGTCGCCATGGATGTAACAGCCTGTGTTCCACTTAGTTAGATTATTTTCTGGGCATGTCTTTTTCGATCCTCTGATTGCCTCCCTTTGGACGCCAACCAGAGTCTCAGGGGCTAGTATCTATGCACAGGTGCATTTTTGCGTATAGAGCACAATTGAAAAAATTACATCACATACCTCGAAGCCTCTTAGCAGGCCCGTGAAGGCTTCATTCAATCCGCTTTTCGCGGACAGAATCCTCTCAATCACCGTACCCATCAAGTTACGATGTTCCTCTGAGACGGACGCATATCGCAAAATGTCCATCAATGTATCCGGCGCCTCCAAATTCCTGGAAGCAGCTGTAGGAGTACGGACTCCCTTTGAAGGGATATGTTTACTCGACCCTAGAGTCATCTCTGGTTGTAAACCGGATAGTCCGGGCTTTATTGTTGGTCCCCATAGGGACCGCACACCCCGGACCCTGGGCGACCGAAGTTTCACCTTCGGGCATTGTCTTCATTATCCCCTGCACCACTTGTTGGTCGGGAGAGATCCTTCGGGACGACACCTTGAATTCGTCCGCCTTATTGGCCAAGGAGGCCTGTGGAGGCGTCTCGCTTTCCATCATCTCCGGAAGAAGGTCCCCCGAGGAAGAGGATTGTTGAGGAAGACTGTGTGTCGGACTGCAAAACATATATTCTAGATGTCACCCTTGTAACAGGAAAAGAACAGGATATGCTTAAAACACCCTTGTTCACTTACGATTCGGCTGAAGGCTTGTCCTTACGGAGGAACTGTGCGACCACGTCATCTTCTGAGCCCAAACCACTTGTCAGGGGCATCTTACCTCGCTTAGGAGCCTTTACCTCCCAACCTTTGGAGGCGACCCTTTTCTTACCATGAGGAGAAAGGATGTCAGCTTCTCTTTCTCTTTTGTCTCCGAAAGAGGGAGCCCTAATCTCCCCGGACACAGTGTCTGGTGTACCTTCAGAATGGAGGCCACCTTTGGCCTTCCTACTCTCCTCCTTGTCCTCTTTCACCGGCACCTGTTATGGTGCCGAGGCCAGCATCATTGTTAACACGGGATTAGCTGAGTCTTCAGGAAGAGGGGCCGAACACCTAATTCGCTCCGCCTTCTTTATCCAGCCCTGGAAGAAGATGGTTTTCTCAGTATCCTATTACGGGATATTTAACTAAGCTGTGTTTGGGAGTCCAGTGCTTACCGAGGTATCCGGATGGTTGCAGTCAAGGCCGATGTCCTCGGTGGTGTCCGGCCACTGTTTTCGTGTCCCAAAAATAACTTCTACATTCTTCTGTGCGTCGTGCCGAAGAAATGCTGAAGGGTCTGTGGTCCTTCCGGATTGAACTCCCACATGCGGAGAGGCCGTTGCTGGCACGGTAGGGCCCGACGGACTAACATTACCTGGATTACATTGATAAGATCAGTGTCCTTCTCAAGGAGATTCCGGATGCGGCTCTGTAGTGTCTGCACTTTGTCAATTGACCCCCAGTCCAACCCTTATTGACCCATGATGCGAGTTGTATTGGAGGGCCAGATCGGAACGCCGGTGTAGCTGCCCACTTGGTACCATGGGGCTCAGTGATGTAAAACCACTCCCGCTGCCATAAGTTGGAGGATTCTGTGAAAGAGCCTTTTGGCCAAAGAGCGTTGGTAAGCTTGCTCACCATGGCACCTCCACACTCCGCTTGCTTCCCTTCGATCACCTTCGGCTTCACATTAAAGGTCTTGAGCCATAAGCCAAAGTGTAGGGGAATACGGAGAAAGGCCTCGCACATGACGATGAACGCTGAGATGAGAAGAAAAGAGTCCGGGGCCAGATCGTGAAAATCTAGCCCATAATAGAACATGAGCCCACGAACAAAGGGATGGAGAGTGAACCCCATCCCCTGGAGGAAGTGGGAGATGAATACGACCCTCTCGCCGGATCTGGGGGTAGGGATAACCAGCCCTTCAGCAGGGAGCCTGTGGGGGATTTCCGCGGTCAGGTATCTTGCCGCTCGGAGCTTCGCAATATCCTCCTCTGTGATAGAAGAGGCCACCCACCGGCCTTGAAGGTTGGATCCAGACATGACTGAGAAGCTCGTAGCAATTAAAACCTGGGTACTCGAACTCAAAGATGGAAGGGTAGAAGAAGAAGCCGGCGTAGAGGAGAGAGACGGGTCTATGCCCCTTTATAAAGGCGGTGAATATCAAACGCCTCCTCATGGGCCTTAAAACTTGCCTGTTCCCAAGGAATCGTGCCGACGGGATGGTTAGTTCACCCACACCCGTATTAATGAGAATCCCGCAATAAGGGGACACGATCTATGCTTTGACAAGACGTGCCAATGGAACCGCATATCAAAACATGGAGCGGCAGGCCGAAAAACGGTTCGAAATAATGACCGGGCGGTGACATGGCATCACGCTATAGAAAGTTGTCAGTAGATTGGACTCGTGAAATATTATGCTCTATGTGGTTGTGTGGTACTTGTTTTGCAGGTCCAGACACATTCTTTGTGTTCAAAAGCTATTTTGGAGTATTCGGAGGAGGAACCCGCCTTGCAATGCCGAAGATAATCTACGCGCCGGACACCTCGACATTGAAGCCTGGTTCAGGGGCTACTGAGGGAGTCCTGGACTAAGGGGTCATCGGGCGTCCGACCTGTTTGACATGGGCCGGACTGATGGGCTGTGAAGATACAAGACCGAAGACTCTCACCCGTGTCCGGATGGGACTCTCCTTGGCGTCGAAGGCAAGCTTGGCATCCGTATATGAAGATTCCTTTCTCTGTAACCGACTTTGTACAACCCTAGTCCCCTCCGGTGACCACACAAACCGGAGGGTTCAGTCCATAGGGATGATGATCATAATCATACAGGCTAGACTTCTAGGGTTTTAGCCATTACGATCTCATGGTAGATCAACTCTTGCAATACTCATAGTCATCAAGATCAATCAAGCAGGAAGTAGGGAATTACCTCCATAGAGAGGGCCCGAACCTAGGTAAACATCGTGTCCCCTGTCTCCTGTTACCATCGACCTTAGACGCACAGTACGAGACCCCCTACCCGAGATCGGCCGGTTTTGACACCGACACCTGCTACAGGAGGAATTTCGGACGTTATGAATGTCTGGCAAGCTAAATCCAATGACTACTCGATAGTTCTGAAGGAAATATGCCCTAGAGGCAATAATAAAGTTATTATTTATTTCCTTATTTCATGATAAATGTTTATTATTCATGCTGGAATTGTATTAACCGGAAACTTAGTACATGTGTGAATACATAGACAAACAGAGTGTCACTAGTATGCCACTACTTGACTAGCTCGTTGAATCAAAGATGGTTAAGTTTCCTAGCCATAGACATGAGTTGCCATTTGATTAACGGGATCACATCATTAGAGAATGATGTGATTGACTTGACCCATTCCGTTAGCTTAGCATTTGATCGTTTAGTATATTGCTATTGCTTTCTTCATGACTTATACATGTTCATATGACTATGAGATTATGCAACTCCCGAATATCGGAGGAACACTTTGTGTGCTACCAAACGTCACAACGTAACTGGGTGATTATAAAGGTGCTCTACAGGTGTCTCCGAAGGTACTTGTTGGGTTGGCATAGACCGAGATTAGGATTTGTCACTCCGATTGTCGAAGAGGTATCTCTGGGCCCTCTCGGTAAGGCACATCACTATAAGCCTTGCAAGCAATGTGACTAATGAGTTAGTTGTGAAATGATGCATTATGGAACGAGTAAAGAGACTTGCCGGTAACGAGATTGTACTAGGTATTGAGATACCGACGATCGAATCTCGGGCAAGTAACATACCGATGACAAAGGGAACAACGTATGTTGTTATGCGGTTTGACCGATAAAGATCTTCGTAGAATATGTAGGAACCAATATGAGCATCCAGGTTCCGCTATTGGTTATTGACCGGAGACGAGTCTTGGTCATGTCTACATAGTTCTCGAACCCGTAGGGTCCGCACGCTTAACGTTCGGTGACGTTCGGTATTATGAGTTTATGTGTTTTTATGTACCGAAGGTAGTTCGGAGTCCCAGATGAGATCGGGGACATGACGAGGAGTCTCGAAATGGTCGAGACGTAAAGATCGATATATTAGATGACTAATTCGGACATCGGAAAGGTTCCGAGTGGTTCGGGTATTTTTCGGCCTCCCCTCCTCTCCTCCTTTATATACTGAGGAAAGGGGCACCCCATGGACACACAAGTTGATCAGTTGATCTTTTCGCCGTGTGTGGTGCCCCCTTCCACCATAATCCACCTCGGTCATATCGTAGCGGTGCTTAGGCGAAGCCCTGCATCGGTAGCATCATCATCACCGTCATCACGCCGTAGTGCTGATGGAACTCTCCCACGAAGCTCTGCTGGATCGTGAGTTCGTGGGACGTCACCGAGCTGAACGTGTGCTAAACTCGGAGGTGCCGTGCGTTCGGTACTTGGATCGGTCGGATCATGAAGACGTACGACTACATCAACCGCATTCTCATAACGCTTCCGCTTACGGTCTACGAGGGTACGTGGACGACACTCTCCCCTCTCGTTGCTATGCATCACCATGATCTTGCGTGTGCGTAGGAAATTTTTGAAATTACTACGTTCCCCAACAGTGGTATCAGAGCTAGGTTTATGCGTAGATGTTATATGCACGAGTAGAACACACGTGAGTTGTGGACGATACAAGTCATAGTGCTTACAAGCATGTCATACTTTGATTCGGGGGTATTGTTGGATGAAGCGGCCCGGACCGACATGACGCGTACGCTTACGTGAGACTGGTTCTACCGACGTGCTTCGCACACAGGTGGCTGGCGGGTGTCAGTTTCTCCAACTTTAGTTGAATCGAGTGTGGCTACGCCCGGTCCTTGTGAAGGTTAAAACAACACTAACTTGACGAAATATCATTGTGGTTTTGATGCGTAGGTAAGAACGGTTCTTGCTCAGCCCATAGCAGCCACGTAAAACTTGCAACAACAAAGTAGAGGACGTCTAACTTGTTTTTGCAGGGCTTGTTGTGATGTGATATGGTCAAGACGTGATGAGATATAAGTTGTTGTATGAGATGATCATGTTTTGTTGAAGTTATCGGCAAATGGCAGAAGCCTTATGGTTGTCTCTTTATTGCATAAGACACAAGCACCAAATAATTGCTTTACTTTATCGCTATGCAATACCAATAGTTGCAAGAGCAATAGTTGGCGGGACGACCATGTGACGACACATTGATAGAGATCATGGTGTCATGCCGGTGATGATAGAGATCATGACGGTGCTTTGGAGATGGAGATCAAAGGCACAAGATGATGATGGCCATATCATATCACTTATATTGATTGCATGTGATGTTTATCTTTTATACATCTTATTCTGCTTTGATTAACGGTAGCATTATAAGATGATCTCTCACTAAATTTCAAGGTACAAGTGTTCTCCCTGAGTATGCATCGTTGCCAAAGTTCGTCGTGCCGAGACACCACGTGATGATCGGGTGTGATAAGCTCTACGTTCATATACAACGGGTGCAAGCCAGTTTTGCACACGCAGAAATACTCGGGTTAAACTTGACGAGCCTAGCATATGCAGATATGGCCTCGGAACACTGAGACCAAAAGGTCGAGCGTGAATCATATAGTAGATATGCTCAACATAGTGATGTTCACCATTGAAAACTACTTCATCTCACGTGATGATCGGACATGGTTTAGTTGATATGGATCACGTGATCACTTAGATGATTAGAGGGATGTCTATCTAAGTGGGAGTTCTTAAGTAATATGATTAATTGAACTTTAATTTATCATGAACTTAGTCCTGGTAGTATTAACATATCTATGTTGTAGATCAATAGCTCGCGTTTAGCTCCCCTGTTTTTATTTTTGATATGTTCCTAGAGAAAACTAAGTTGAAAGATGTTAGTAGCAATGATGCAGATTGGATCCGTGATCTGAGGATTATCCTCATTGTTGCACAGAAGAATTATGTCCTTGATGCACCGCTAAGTGACAGACCGATTGCAGGAGTAAATGCAGACGTTATGAACGTTTGGCAAGCTCGATATGATGACTACTTGATAGTTTAGTGCACCATGCTTTACCGCTTAGAATCGGGGCTTCAAAGACGTTTTTGAAACGCCATGGAGCATATGAGATGTTTCAAGAGTTGAAATTAGTATTTCAGACTCATGCCCATGTCGAAAGGTATGAGACCTTTGACAAGTAATTTGCCTACAAGATGGAGGAGAATAGCTCAGCTAGTGAGCATGTGCTCAGAATGTCTGAGTACTACAATCACTTGAATCAAGTGGGAGTTAATCTTCCAGATAAGATAGTGATTGACACAGTTCTCTAGTCACTATCACCAAGTTACTAGAACTTCGTGATGAACTATAATATGCAAGGGATAACGGAAACGACTCCCAAGCTCTTCGTGATGCTGAAATCGACGAAGGTAGAAATCAAGAAAAGCATCAAGTGTTGATGGTTGACAAGACCACGAGTTTCAAGAAAAGGGTAAAGGGAAGAAGGCGAACTTCAAAAGAACGGCAAGCAAGTTGCTGCTCCCGTGAAGAAGCCCAAAGCTAGACCCAAGCCTGAAACAAAGTGCTTCTACTGCAAAGGAAATGGTCACTAGAAGTGGAACTGCCCTAGATACTTTGCGGATAAGAAGGATGGCAAAGTGAACAAAGGTATATTTGATATACATGTTATTGAGGTGTACTTTACTAGTGTTTATAGCAACCCCTCGGCATTTGATACTGGTTCAGTTGCTAAGAGTAGTAACTCGAAATAGGAGTTGCAGAATGAACATAAACTAGTTAAGGGAGAGGTGACGATGTGTGTTGGAAGTAGTTCCAAGATTGATATGATCATCATCGCACACTCCTATACTTTCGGGATTAGTGTTGAACCTAAAGAAGTATTATTTGGTGTTTGCGTTGAGCATGAATATGATTTGATCATGTTTATTGCAATACAGTTATTCATTTAAGTTAGAGAATAATTGTTGTTCTGTTTACATGAATAAAACCTTCTATGGTCATACACCCAATGAAAATGGTTTGTTGGATCTCGATCGTAGTGATACACATATTCATAATATTGAAGCCAAAAGATGCAAAGTTAATAATGATAGTGCACCTTATTTGTGGCACTGCCGTTTAGGTCATATTGGTGTAAAGCGCATGAAGAAACTCCATGCTGATGGGATTTTGGAATCACTTGATTATGAATCACTTGATGCTTGCGAACCATACCTTATGGGCAAGATGACTAAGACTCTGTTCTCCGGAACAATGGAGCGAGCAACTGACTTATTGGAAATAATAGATACTGATGTATGCAATCCAATGAGTGTTGAGGCTCGCGGCGGGTATCATTATTTTCTGACGTTCACGGTTGATTTGAGCAGATATGGGTATATCTACTTAATGAAACATAAGTCTGAAACATTTGAAAAGTTCATATAATTTCAGAGTGAAGTGGAAAATCATCATAATAAGAAAATAAAGTTTCTACGATCCGATCATGGAGGAGAATATTTGAGTTACGTGTTTGGTCTTCATTTGAAAAATTCGGAATAGTTTCGCAATTCACGCCACCTGGAACACCACATCGTAATGGTGTGTCCGAACATCGTAACCGTACTTTATTAGATATGGTGCAATCTATGATGTCTCTTACCGATTTACCACTATCGTTTTGGGGTTATGCATTAGAGACAGCTGCATTCACGTTAAATAGGGCACCATCTAAATCCGTTGAGATGACACCTGTTACGGGATTCTCATCAATACGGGCATGGGTAATCCAACCGTGCCGTTTACACAGCCCTTGGGAATAGGCTAGCTTTAAGGCGAGTGGGGAGGCGCTTGACATTCACAGACTTTATAAGGGGATAAGGATTCATCCTTATTCACTCACGCCTTCTCCTTCCTCTGCCCATCCATTCTCGAGCTCCAGCGCCCAAGCTCTAGCTTTCCCCGCCCGAGAAAGTACTCCAACCATGTCCGGATCCGGAGCTGGAGGCAAGTGGATGGCCTCCTCCGTCAAGAAGAAGGATATCAAGGAGCTCCGAGAGGCCGGATACCTGGCCAAGGAGATCGTTCACTGACTCCCGGCCAAGGGACAGATCGTCCCTACCCCAGAGCCCCATGAGATGGTTGTGTGTCTCACACATTTCTTTCGCGGGCTGGGATTCCCTCTCCACCCGTTTGTCCACGGACTGATGTTTTACTATGGGCTGGACTTCCACGATCTCGCCCCCAACTTCGTCCTCAACATCTCGGCATTTATAGTCGTGTGCGAGGCCTTTCTCCGCATCCCACCTCACTTCGGCCTATGGCTGAAGACCTTCAATGTGAAGCCGAAGGTGGTGAGTGGCTAACAAGCCGAGTGCGGAGGCGCCATGGTGGGCAAGATGCCCAATGTCACCTGGCCCGAAGGCTCCTTTGTGGAGACAGTGAAGGGGTGGCAGTCGGGGTGGTTCTACATCACCGAGCCACGCGACATCAGCTGGGCGGCGGCCCCCGAATTCCGATCCGGAGTTGCGATGTGGCTCACCTCCTGGCAAGAGAAGGGACTAACCTGGGGTTCTTCGAACGAGCTGACTGGGCTCCAGACGTGCGTCCAGAACATGATAACCAAGAGAATCAAACTTGTCAACGTGATCCAGGTTATGCTCATTCGCCGGATCCTTCTGTGCCAACGCCGGACTTGCTATTTGTGGTAGTTCGATCCGGCCAAGCACCAGACGCTACTAGAGCTCTTCGGCACGACGCACGAAGACATCTGGAAAGTGCTCTTCAAGGCCGGCGAGACACCACCGCCCACGACTGAAGATCGCGGGCTTAGCTTAAAACGCCAGGCTAATTCGGTAAGTTCTTTCATGTTTTCAAGGTATACCCTTTACTGGCATATTTTGAGGAAGGAGTCTAAGCCTTCCTATCAATTTTTTAGGCCTGGATCGACATAGCGGGGCGGATTAATTGTTCGGCTCCGCTACCCGAAGACCAAGAAACCCCACTTCTGATGAAGATGCTGTTTCCGGCGCCTTATGATGTGCCGGAGAAGAAGGCGAAGAAAACGGCCAAGGGGGCCAGGAGTGGCCTTCGACGAAAAGGTGCTTCGGATGTGACATCCGAAGACGAGACTCACTCTTTGGCCGCCGAAGATGACGATGAGGAGGAGGAAGAAAGCGACTCCCTCCCTGAGGGGGGAAGGAAGAAGAGGGGGGCCTCCACAAATCTAGAGGCGAAGGTGCCCAAGAGGGGTAAGGGCTCCCTTGCGGATAACTCCGCGTGGGATGTCGATAGCAGTCCGGAGCGACTGCCCCGGACCAAGCCTCGGGCCGCCTCGTAGGTACCAAAAACCTTATGCACGTCCAAATGTCTGGCCTTTCCACTTTGTAATATTAATATGTTTAAATTATGCCATTGCAGTCCGGCCCGCGACAGCTCCCGCGATCCTCAACAGGAGGTTCACTCAATTCAAAGGAGATGGCCAGCATGTCCGCCGCCCGCTTACTCTCCCTCGGCCAAGGGTGATGACGAGGTGGTGTTCCAAAGGACCTTCCCAGGTCAGGGAGAGGTTCCAGAGGTCGTTGGTGTGGCGCCAAAGGATGACTCCTCGGCCGTCGGACACATGGGGGAAAAACACCATGGGGACTGGCGATGGGGGCCAAGTTCAATTCGCCCCCCAGCCGGATACCGTTTCGGAGACCTACATGGCTCCGAGGTCAAGCGAGCAGCCTTCCACGAAAGGAGGAGGGGTGCTTGTTCCGCCGGTGACCTCTGTCCAGTCAGAGGCATCGGATAATCTGCTGGAAGCGCTGCGAGGCGCTTCCATTGTGGATGAGCACCGTATCATTATGTGTACGGTGATTGAGAAGGTTCGGTCCGCCAAAAGTGGACTGACCGAAGCCTGCGCTAGCCTTTTAACAGGCTTTGAGGTAAGTAATGTAATTGTAGAAAGAATATCACAGTGTAGACAGTAGCCCCTGATGCTCTGCTCGGTGTTCGGAAAGAAAAAGCCGAACAGAGGATCAAAATAATTTCCGCAGGAGTCTAACATAAGATGTCTATGTGAATAAGTAGGCGTCGCTGCTGGCTGCTGCCGCTCATACTGCGGAGGTCTCCAGACTGAAGCAGAGCCTGGAGCGGGCCGAAGAAGAGCTCGGCCTCATGAAGAAGCAGCGGGAGGACAACCAAGGTATGAAGTAACCTGCGTGTATATTTAGGAAGGATGAATGGTTCGTGTTGACTAAAGTGTCATGAACTTTATTAGGGGCCACAACCGAGGTGGCGGCCCTCAAGAAGGCGTTAGCCGAGGTCGAGGACAAAGCGGCCAAGGAACGCGCCGCGCGCGAGAAGCACGAGGCCCGGGTCAGTGAGGTCCGGCAAGAGCTCCAGGACGCCGTCAGGAAGTACGAGTCCTTGGAGCGTGATTCTAAGATGCAAGGGTCCGAACTTGCGAAGGCCAGCCAGAGCGCACAAGATGCTCGAGCCGAAGCCCAGAGCTCCTTCCAGGAAATCCAGGCGGCCAAGAAGATTGCGGCAGGTAAGGCTTTCATTATGCAAAGCAAGTCTGTGAAGGAAACGTTCCTTTTACTTACCCGAATTTGGAGCTCTCCAGGGGCGTTTACAAATTTGCCGCGCAGCGTATCAGATGTTGCCGAGTTCTATCGAGCCGAACAAGGGACTTCTACGGAGAAGTTGTTCTGGTCTCAATATCTTGGACCAGAACATCCGGTGCCCTTCAGCGACCAGCTGAAACAGCTGGTCGAGCTGCACAAGGCGGCCGAGCTAGCCATGAAGGACCTAATAGTCCGGCTATGGCCCGCCGAGCCCATGCCCAGCAGCTACTTCGGACTTGTGAAGCGGCTTGTTAGTGCCTGCCCACGGCTTGAAGTCATGAAGCGGTCGGTCTGTATTAAAGGTGCACGAATGGCCTTTGCCCGCATCAAGATGCACTGGGCGAAGATGGACGCCAAGAAGCTGATGACCGAGGGGCCGCCTGAGGGCAAGGAGCACCGCCGACCCGAGCTATATTTTGATAGTGTCCTGGAGGGATCCCGCCTTGTGGCGGAGCAATGTGCGAAGGATGTTATATTCCCATGAAAACATTCGTATTATCCTGTCATGTAATATGAAACAATGTTGTTATGTAATATAATGCTTGTGACTTTAAAATTTTACCTCCTGTGCGGCCGTTTATGAAATCTGAGGGTTGGCCAGTCGTCGACTTCTGCCCCCACGTAGATAGTACGGGGATGTACGGGATAAATCTAAACACTCTTTACTCCACATTCTGGTCCTTAAAGGAGGTGTTTAGCGCAATGAACAAGGCAATCAGACTATACGGCCTTTATCACCCTCACTTAGCCATAGGAGTTTGACAATGAGAATTTTGGCGAAGCCCTTGGTAGTTGGAAGGCCGAACTAGGGGCGCTATACACGCCTGATCGGATAAAAACCGACTCCTCGCATAAAGCGGAAAAAATCTCTAAGGTTTGAAACCTCTCGAACAGCTGACCAGCTCTCGCTGCATCATGATAGTCAGTTTTGGACTTTCTCTACTAAGGTGCTCGTCCGAAAGAACCGGGACACAATCGCAGTAGTTCTCCCTTTACTACCCTAGCCGATATAGCGGAACGTAAGGTAGTAAGCACAGGAGCCGGGCAACCCAACTATTGACCAAAGACATAATTCGGAGCTGATGCATATAATGCTATAAGTTCGGGGTGCCGAACTGTACTGAAAAAAGTGTTCGGACTTTATTGCCTTACTGCGGGGCGTGATGCAGCCCCTGGCGAAGTAAAACGTACCAGAGTGTATGGGTGCTATGAGTAATAAATACAAAGGTAAGGAAAAAAATCAAGTAATAAGCTGAGGCTACCATTTATTTTCCATTGTAATTTGATTTATACGTCGAGGCATACTTGTGCAAGTAATGCGATAAGCAAGTAAGGCTATTTAACATGCCATGACCAAGAGCGAGCTGTGTGCGGGTATGTAAAACAGGTATAGCAATCGTTTGCAGAGACCACCTGGGATTCCCTTGTACGTCAAAGCTCCTTGCCTCCTTGTTGTGTCTGTGCCGTGATCAGTCCGATGATCAGGTTATCAGAAAAAGCCTCGAGAAGGGAAAAACCCGAAATGAAAAAGAAAAAGTGAAGGTGTGGGATCCAGGGTCGGTCGAGCCGCACCGTGGATCACGAGCTAGCTATGCCTCCACCGTTGCTCATGGAATTTTGAGTGCGTAGTTATGTACGCGTGGTACGAATGCCACCATTTGATTGGGACTGGGATGGAGGCCAAATTGCTAGTTAAGCTCTTGATGAGCTGGGCTATCTTGCTGCAGAATAGTCCGGACTCTCTTAATGGTGTCCGGGGGCTCGGCCGCCGAAATAAGGTTCTGCTGGAAAAGGCCGCGCTGTACTTCTACTGCTAAGGCCGTGGTATGCTCCTCGGTACGGAGGGAGCATTCCGTATTTCCATTGATTGTTATGACGCCACGTGGTCCAGGCATCTTGAGCTTGAGATAAGCGTAGTGAGGTACCACATTGAATCGAGCAAATGCGGTTCATCCAAGCAGTGCGTGATAGCCGCTGCGAAAGGGGACGATGTCGAAGATTAACTCCTCGCTTCGGAAGTTTGTCCGGAGATCCGAAGACGACTTCTAGTGTGATTGAGCCCATACAGCGGGCCTCTACGCGTGGTATGACTCCTTTAAAGGTAGTCCTTGTGGGCTTGATCCGTGATGGGTTAATGCCCATTTTGCGCACTGTGTCCTGATAGAGCAGATTGAGGCTGCTGCCACCGTCCATGAGGACTTGCGTCAGGTGGAATCCATCAATGATTGGGTCTAGGACTAGTGCGGCTGATCCGCCATGCCGGATACTGGTCGGATGATCCCGATGATCAAAAGTGATCGGGCATAATGACCATGGATTGAATTTTGGGGTGACTGGTTCTATCGCATAGACGTCCCTGAGTGCGCGCTTGCACTCCCTCTTGGGGATGTGCGTAGCATATATCATGTTCACCGTTTTGACCTGGCGGGGGGCTTCTTCTGTCCCCCTGTGTTTGGCTGCAGGGGCTCCTTATCATCGTCCTTGCTCTGCGATCCCTTTTCCTTGTTCTCAGCATTTAACTTGCCGGCTTGCTTAAAAACCCAGCAATCTCTGTTGGTATGGTTGGCTGGTTTGTGTGGGGTGCCATGAATTTGGCACGGACGGTCAAGTATGTGGTCCATGCTAGATGGTCCCTAATTGTTTCTTTTATACGGCTTTTTCTGCTGACCGGACTTGGAGCCGCTGAATCCGGCGTTAACAGCAGTGTCATCGGTGTTATCGCCATTGCTTCGGCGTTTGTGTCTGCTGCGTCGGAGCTTGCCATTGCTGTTTTTGGCCTCGGAGGGGCCTGCATCGCTGGGCGTATTTTTACTACGAGCCAGCCAGCTGTCCTCACCCGCATAAAAGCGAGTCATGGGTGCCGTGAGGGCTGCCATAGATTTCGGCTTTTCTTGGCCGAAGTGGCGGGCGAGCCATTCGTCACGGATGCTATGTTTAAAGGCCGCTAGGGCTTCGGCATCCGGACAGTTGACGATCTGGTCCTTTTTGGTTAGGAACCTAGTCCAAAATTTCCTGGCTGACTCTCCAGGTTGTTGGACTATGTGGCTTAAGTCATCGGCGTCTGGTGGCCGGACATATGTACCTTGGAAGTTGTCGAGGAAGGCTTCTTCCAAGTCCTCCCAGCTGCCGATAGAGTTTTCAGGCAGGCTGCTTAACCAGTGCCGAGCTGGCCCTTTGAGTTTTAGTGGGCGGTATTTGATGGCGTGAAGATCATCCCCGCGGGCCATGTGGATGTGGAGAATGAAATCCTCGATCCATTCCGCGGGATCGTTTGTTCCATCGTATGACTCGATGTTTACGGGTTTGAATCCTTCTGGGAATTCATGATCCATTACTTCGTCAGTGAAGCAAAGAGGGTGTGCGGCGCGTCTATATCGGGCCGCATCGCGACGTAGCTCTAATGGAGTCCGTCTGAGATTTTCAGCCCGGGCGTCACTAGGTTTGTCACATCCGAATAGATGGCCGGCCTCGCGTGTCAAGGCACGTCCTCGCGATCTGTAGATCGATCGGGTATATCCTGGGCTACTACCCAGGGTCTGCCGGAGGTCCTATGTATGACCCCGAACTGTTTTGTCTCTATTTTTTCGTGGTGGTGGGGCGGTCTGCTATTCGGCTTGAATTGCTGCTCTATCCCGACCATGAGGTGGTCGGTCCGCCGTACTGTCCCGACCACATAGTGTTCGGTCGGCCGCGTTACGCGAGGGAGGTATGGGCTCTCGCACCTCTTCATCGAACTGAGGTTGCAACCTTCGCTTTGGCTAATTCTTGGCTGGGCGTCTGAGGCCGTATTCTTGGGCTGCCAGAACGTCAGTCCACCTGTCGACGAGCAGATCTTGGTCAGCTTGAAGCTGCCGCTGCTTCTTTTTCAGCTCCTTGCAGGGGCTATTAGCTGGCGCTTAAAGCGCTCCTGCTCGAGAGGTTCCTCACGCACGATAAAATCTTCGTTGCCGAGGCTTTCCTCATCCTCAGAGAGCGGATTATAACTACCGTCCTCCGAGTCATCGGGCCTGGCCTGTTCGTTGGGGCTAGCTTGCCCGTTTTCTTGCTCCTCCTGTTCGGATGTTAGCTCAGCAATGTCTTCATTGTTTTCGGCGTCATCCGGAGTATTATTTTATCCGGTGCTAGCATTGCTATCTCTTGAACGACGTGACTTAGAGCGGCGCCGAGGACGCCGGTGTTTTTGCTATGTCTCAGGAGGTTTATTCTCAACTGGATTTTCTTGGTCATCGTCGTTGGTTGGTTTGGGTGTGTCCACCATGTACACATCGTACGAAGAGGTGTCCGTCCAGCGTCCAGTGAATGGTGGATTTTGGTTTTGCTCCTCATCAGCATAGTCGTCCATACCATCGATGTCTTCGGAGTCGTAATCAAGCGTATCGGTTAAATCCTCGACTGTGGCTATGTAGTGGGTGGCGTGTGGGAAGCAAGATTCTCCATCTCAGCCCCTAGTTCGAACCGAACATAGTTCGGCTGTGAGTCCCCCGCCAAGGACATGCTCCTTAATGAGTTTAGCACATCACCCAAGGGCGAGTGCTGGAAGATGTCTGCGGTGCTGAACTCGAAGATCGATAAACGATCAAGTTCAGCATCCGCGGACTCACATGGTTCGGAACTTAAACCCCGAGATGAGTCCGGAGTTCCGGTGACATGAATACTGTGTGAGACTAAGTCCACGTGCGGCTCCAATGCCGGGGAATCTGCGGCCTCCGTGGTGGGGTTGAACCTCCAATCCTTGGATGGCGCAGTATGCTCCGGATCTAAGGCCAGAGTAGTTACAGGAGCTATTTCCTGAACGCAGTCCGATGAAAGATTTAGGTCATGTTCCTCGAGGTGGTCAGGAGCAGTCACCACGGTCTTGAATTCGGCGGAGATCAAATCTCCGCGGACGTCCGCGACGTAGTTCAAGCTCCCAAATCTGACCTGATGGCCAGGGGCGTAACTGTCGATCTGCTCCATATGGCCAAATGAGTTGGCCCGTAGTGCGAAGCCGCCGAACACAAAAATCTATCCGGGGAGGAAGGTTTCTCCTTGGACAGCATCATTGTTGATGATTGAAGGGGCCATCGAACCTTTCGGGGATGGCATAGTGGAACTCTCAATGAAAGCACCAATGTCGGTGTGAAAACCGGCGGATCTCGGGTAGGGGGTCTTGAACTGTGCGTCTAAGGTCGATCGTAACAGGAGACAGGGGACACAATGTTTACCCAGGTTCAGGCCCTCTCTATGGAGGTAATACCCTACTTCCTGCTTGATTGATCTTGATGAATATGAGTACTACAAGAGTTGATCTACCACGAGATCGTAATGGCTAAACCCTAGAAGTCTAGCCTGTATGACTATGGTAATGAGTGGTCTCCTCTCCGGACTAAGTCCTTCGGTTTATATAGGCACCGGGAGGATCTAGGGTTACACAGGGTCGGTTACAAAGAAAGGAATTTACATATTTGATTGCCAAGCTTGCCTTCCACACCAAGGTGAGTCCTATCTGGACACAGGTGCAGTCTTCGGTCTTCGTATCTTCACAGCCCTTCAGTCTGGCCCATGGCTAACAGGCCGGACGCCCGAGGACCCCTTAGTCCAGGACTCCCTCAACTGTACCTTCTCCCTTATTGGAATGTAGTTCACCACAGAAATCTGTTCCTGTGACTCCAACACCAATTAGTGAGGAAGCTAATGATTATGATCATGTAACTTAAGATCAAGTTACTACCGAACCTCGTAGGTCAACCAGAGTGAGATCCGCACCAGAGTGGTACGGTAATCCTGTTCTGGAGGTCATGTTACTTGACCATGAGGAACCTACGAACTATGAGGAAGCGATGATGAGCCCAGATTCCGTGAAATGGCTTGAGGCCATGAATTCTGAGATGGGATCCATGTATGGAAACAAAGTGCGCACTTTGGTTGACTTGCCCGATGATCGGCAAGCCATAGAAAATAAATGGATCTTCAAGAGGAAGACAGACGCTGATACTAGTGTTACTATCTACAAGGCTAGACTTGTCGAAAAAGGTTTTGACAAAGTTCATGGTGTTGACTACGATGAGATTTTCTCACTCGTAGCGATGCTTAAGTCCGTCCGAATCATGTTAGCAATTGCCACATTTTATGATTATGAAATTTGGCAAATGGACGTAAAGACTGCATTCCTGAATGGATTTCTGGAAGAAGAGTTGTGTATGATGCAACCTGAAGGTTTTATCGATCCAAAGGGTGCATGCATCTCGGAGTTGGAATAAACATTTTGATAGTGTGATCAAAGCATATGGTTTTATACAGACTTTTGGAGAAGCTTGTATTTACAAGAAAGTGACTGGGAGCACTATAGCATTTCTGATAAATATATGTGAATGACTTATTGTTGATCGGAAATAATGTAGAATTTTCTGGAAAGCATAAAGGAGTATTTGAAAGGAGTTTTTCAAAGAAAGACCTCAGTGAACCTGCTTACATATTGAGCATCAAGATCTATAGAGAAAGATCAAGACGCTTGATAAGTTATTTCAATGAGTACATACCTTGACAAGATTTTGAAGTAGTTCAAAATGGAACAGTCAAAGAAAGAGTTCTTGCCTGTGTTACAAGGTGTGAAATTGAGTAAGACTCAAAGCCCGACCACGGTAGAAGACAGAAAGAGAATGAAAGTCATTCCCTATGCCTCAGCCATAGGTTCTATAAAGTATGCCATGTTGTGTACCAGATCTATTGTATACCCTACACTGAGTTTGGCAAGGGAGTACAATAGTGATCTAGGAGTAGATCACTGGACAACGGTCAAAATTATCCTTAGTGGAATAAGGATATGTTTCTCGATTATGGAGGTGACAAAAGGTTCGTCGTAAAGGGTTACATCGATGCAAGTTTTAACGCTGATCCAGATGACTCTAAGTCTCAATCTGGATACATATTGAAAGTGGGAGCAATTAGCTAGAGTAGCTCCGTGCAGAGCATTGTTGACATAGAAATTTGCAAAATACATACGGATCTGAATTTGGCAGACCCGTTGACTAAACTTCTCTCACAAGCAAAACATGATCACACCTTAGTACTCTTTGGGTGTTAATCACATGGCGATGTGAACTAGATTGCTGACTCTAGTAAACCCTTTGAGTGTTGGGCACATGGCGATGTGAACTATGGGTATTAATCACATGGTGATGTGAACTATTGGTGTTAAATCACATGGCGATGTGAACTAGATTATTGACTCTAGTGCAAGTGGGAGACTGAAGGAAATATGCCCTAGAGGCAATAATAAAGTTATTATTTATTTCCTTATTTCATGATAAATGTTTATTATTCATGCTAGAATTGTATTAACCGGAAACTTAGTACATGTGTGAATACATAGACAAACAGAGTGTCACTAGTATGCCTCTACTTGACTAGCTCGTTGAATCAAAGATGGTTAAGTTTCCTTGCATAGACATGAGTTGCCATTTGATTAACGGGATCACATCATTAGAGAATGATGTGATTGACTTGACCCATTCCGTTAGCTTAGCATTTGATCGTTTAGTATATTGCTATTGCTTTCTTCATGACTTATACATGTTCCAATGACTATGAGATTATGCAACTCCCGAATACCAGAGGAACACTTTGTGTGCTACCAAACGTCACAACGTAACTGGGTGATTATAAAGGTGCTCTACAGGTGTCTCCGAAGGTACTTGTTGGGTTGGCATAGATCGAGATTAGGATTTGTCACTCTGATTGTCGGAGAGGTATCTCTGGGCCCTCTCGGTAATGCACATCACTATAAGCCTTGCAAGCAATGTGACTAATGAGTTAGTTGCGAGATGATGCATTACGGAACGAGTAAAGAGACTTGCCGGTAACGAGATTGAACTAGGTATTGAGATACCGACGATCGAATCTCTGGCAAGTAACATACCGATGACAAAGGGAACAACGTATGTTTTTATGCGGTTTGACCGATAAAGATCTTCGTAGAATATGGAGGAACCAATATGAGCATCCAGGTTCCGCTATTGGTTATCGACCGGAGACGAGTCTCAGTCATGTCTACATAGTTCTCGAACCCGTAGGGTCCACACGCTTAACGTTCGGTGACGATCGGTATTATGAGTTTATGTGTTTTTATGTACCGAAGGTAGTTTGGAGTCCCGGATGAGATCGGGGACATGACGAGGAGTCTCGAAATGGTCGAGACGTAAAGATCGATATATTGGATGACTAATTCGGACATCGGAAAGGTTCCGAGTGGTTCGGGTATTTTTCGGAGTACCGGGGAGTTACGGGAATACGGGGAAGAAGTATTGGGCCTCATGGGCCAAGTGGTGGAAGAGAGGAGGCAAGACAAGGCAGGGCGCGCGACCCCCCTAGCCCAAACCGAATTGGACTAGGGGGCCGGCCCCCCTTTCCTCCTTTTCTCCCTCTCCTTCCTTCTCCCTCCCTTCCTCTTGGTGGACTCTTACTAGGACTTGGAGTCCTAGTAGGACTCCACACTTGGCCGCGCCTCTAGGGCCGGCCGGCCTCCTCTCCTCTCCTCCTTTATATACTGAGGCAAGGGGCACCCCATGGACACACAAGTTGATCGGTTGATCTTTTAGCCGTGTGCGGTGCCCCCTTCCACCATAATCCACCTCGGTCATATCGTAGCGGTGCTTAGACGAAGCCCTGCGTCGGTGGCATCATCATTGCCGTCATCACGCCGTCGTGCTGACGGAACTCTCCCGCGAAGCTCTGCTGGATCGTGAGTTCGTGGGACGTCACCGAGCTGAACGTGTGCTGAACTCGGAGGTGTCGTGCGTTCGGTACTTGGATCGGTCGTATCGTGAAGACGTACGACTACATCAACTGTGTACATGGACGAGACTCTCCCCTCTCGTTGCTATGCATCACCATGATCTTGCTTGTGCCTAGGAAATTTTTGAAATTACTACGTTCCCCAACAGGTTCAGTGTGCCATGCTTTACGGCTTAGAATTGGGACTCCAAAGACGTTTTGAACATCATGGAGCATATGAGATGTTCCAGGAGTTGAAGTTAATATTTCAAACAAATGCCCGAGTTGAGAGATATGAAGTCTCCAACAAGTTCTATAGCTGCAAGATGGAGGAGAATAGTTCTATCAGTGAACACATACTCAGAATGTTTGGGTACCATAACCACTTGACTCAGCTGGGAGTTAATCTTCCTGATGATAGTGTCATTGACAGAGTTCTTCAATCACTACCACCAAGCTATAAAAGCTTCGTGATGAACTATAATATGCAAGGGATGAACAAGGCAATTCCCGAGCTCTTCGCAATGCTAAAGGCTGCAGAGGTAGAAATCAAGAAGGAGCATCAAGTGTTGATGGTAAAAAGACCACTAGTTTCAAGAAAAAGGGCAAAGGGAAGAAGGGGAACTTCAAGAAGAATAGCAAGCAAGTTGCTACTCCCGGGAAGAAGCCCAAATCTGGACCTAAGCCTGAAACTGAGTGTTTCTACTGCAAAGGGACTGGTCACTGGAAGCAGAACGACCCCAAGTATTTGGCGGATAAGAAGGATGGCAAAGTGAAAGGTATATTTGATATACATGTTATTGATGTGTACCTTACTAATGCTCGTAGTAGCGCCTGGGTATTTGATACTGGTTCTGTTGCTCATATTTGCAACTCAAAACAGGGGCTACGGAATTAAATGAAGATTAGCTAAGGACGAGGTGACGATGCGCGTCGGAAATGGTTTCATGGTCGATGTGATCACCGTCAGCATGCTACCTCTACATCTACCTTTGGGATTAGTTTTAGACCTGAATCATTGTTATTTGGTGCCAGCGTTGAGCATGAACATTATATCTAGATCTTGTTTGATGCGAGACGGTTATTCATTTAAATCAGAGAATAATGGTTGTTCTATTTATATGAGTAATATCTTTTATGGTCATGCACCCTTGATGAGTGGTCTATTTTTTGAATCTCGATCGTAGTGATGCACATATTCATAATATTGATGCCAAAAGATGCAAAGTTAATAATGATAGTGCAACTTGTTTGTGGCACTGCCGTTTAGGTCATATTAGTGTAAAGCGCATGAAGAAACTCCATGCAAATGGGCTTTTTGAATCACTTGATGCTTGCGAACCATGCCTCATGGGAAAGATGACTAAGACTCCGTTCTCCGGAACAATGGAGCGAGCCATTGACTTATTGGAAATAATACATACTGATGTATGCGGTCCGATGAGTGTTGAGGCTCGCAACGGGTATCATTATTTTCTGACTTTCACAGATGATTTGAGCAGATATGGGTATATCTACTTAATGAAACATAAGTCTGAAACATTTGAAAAGTTCAAAGAATTTCAGAGTGAAGTGGAAAATCATCGTAACAAGAGAATAAAGTTTCTGCGATCTGATTGCGGAGGCGAATATTTGAGTTACTAGTTTGGTCTTCATTTGAAACAATGTGGAATAGTTTTGCAACTCACGCCACATGGAACATCACAGCGTAATGGTGTGTCCGAACGTCGTAACCGTACTTTATTAGATATGGTGCGACCTATGATGTCTCTTACCGATTTACCACTATCATTTTGGGGTTAAGAATTAGAGACAGCTGCATTCACGTAAAATAGGTCACCATCTAAATCCGTTGAGACGACACCGTATGACCTGTGGTTTGGCAAGAAACCTAAGCTGTCATTTCTTAAAGTTTGGGGTTGCGATGCTTATGTGAAAAAGCTTCAGCCTGATAAACTCGAACCCAAATCGGAGAAATGCGTCTTCATAGGATACCCAAAAGAAATTGTTGAGTACACCTTCTATCATAGATCCGAAGGCAAGATATTTGTTGGTAAGATTGGATCCTTTCTAGAGAAGGACTTTCTCTCGAAAGAAGTGAGTGAGAGGAAAGTAGAACTTGATGAGGTAATTGTACCTTCTCCTGAATTGGAAAGCAGTTCATCGCAGAAAACTATTCCAGTGATGCCTACACCAATTAGTGAGGAAGCTAATGATGATGATCATGGAACTTCAGATCAAGTTACTACCGAACCTCGTAGGTCAACCAGAGTACATTCCACACCAGAGTGGTACGGTAATCCTGTTCTGGAAGTCATGTTACTAGACCATGATGAACCTACGAACTATGAGGAAGCGATGATGAGCCCAGATTCCGCGAAATGGCTTGAGGCCCTGAAATCTAAGATGGGATCCATGTATGAGAACAAAGTATGGACTTTGGTTGACTTGCCTGATGATCGGCAAGCCATAGAGAGTAAATGGATCTTCAAGAAGAAGACTGACGCTGATGGTAATGTTACTGTCTACAAAGCTCGACTTGGTGCGAAAGGTTTTCGACAAGTTCAAGGAGTTGACTACGATGAGACCTTCTCACCCGTAGCGATGCTTAAGTCTGTCCGAATCATGTTAGCAATTGCTGCATTTTATGATTATGAAATTTGGCAAATGGATGTCAAAACTGCATTCCTTAATGGATTTCCTAAAGAAGAGTTGTATATGATGCAACCAGAAGGTTTTGTCGATCCTAAAGGTGCTAACAAAGTGTGCAAGCTCCAGCGGTCCATTTATCGACAGGTGCAAGCATCTCGGAGTTGGAATATACGCTTTGATAGTGTAATCAAAGCATATGGTTTTATACAGACTTTTGGAGAAGCCTTCTATCTTCTATCTTCATGGCCCATCAGTCCGGCCCACGTCACATAGCCCAGACACCCGGGGACCCCCTAATCCAGGACTCCCTCAGTAGCCCCTGAACCAGGCTTCAATGACGATGTGTCCGGCACGCAGATTGTCTTCGGCATTTCAAGGCGGGTTCCTCCTCCGAATACTCCAAAGTAGTTGATCAAAAGAACTGTATCCGACTCTGTGCAATAGTCACAACCCTGAATCACAAGGGCAAAATACTTAAGCAAAAATAAGTTTTGTCTTCTCACAACTTTACTAGTGGGACGTTACGTCCGGCCACTTCATTATTTCGAATCGTTTTTCGACCTCTCGTTTCACGTTTCGAGACGCAGCCTCCGGTGACACGTCTTGTCAAAGCAGAGATCGTGTCCCCTTATTACGGGATTATCATCAATACGGATTTGGGAAACCCAACCGTGCCGTTCGCACGACCCCTTGGGAATAGGCGAGTTTTAAGGCTCGTGGGGGGATGCTTGATATTCACTGCCTTTATAAGGAGATAAGGATCCACCTTTTTTACCCCACGCCTTCTTCCTCCTCAGCCTATCCACCCTCGAGCTCCAGCGCCCAAGTCTCAACCTTTTTCGTCCCCCGCAAACATTCCAGCCATGTCCAGATCTGGAGCGTAGGGCAAATGGATGGCCTCCTCAGTCACGGAGGGGGATATCCAGGAGCTCCGAGAAGAAGGGTACCTAGCCAAGGAAATCGCCCACCGGCTTCCTGCCAAGAAGCAGATCATCCCCACTCCAGAGCCCAATGAGAGGGTAGTGTTCATCCCCCATTTCCTTCGCGGACTAGGATTTCCCCTTCATCCTTTCATCCGCGGTCTCATGTTTTACTATGGCTAGATTTCCATGATCTAGCCCCGAATTCCTTCCTCAACATTTCGGCGTTCATCGTCGTATGAGAGGCATTCCTCCGCTTTCCCCCCACTTCGGCCTATGGCTCAAGGTCTTCAACGTGAAGCCGAAAGTGGTGGATGGCCAACACGCGGAGTGCGGAGGCGCCATGATGAGCAAGCTTCCCAATGTCACCTGGCTCAAGGGCACCTTCGTGGAGACAGTGAAGGGATGGCAGCAGGAGTGGTTCTATGTCAGGAACCCCGCGACTCCACATGGGCCGCTCCTCCCGAGTTCAAGTCCGGGCCTCCAATGCGGCTGACATCTTGGCTCAACAAGGGCTTGGACTGGGCATCGTCCGACGAGGTGATGACACTACAGAGGCACGTCAAGAGCATGGTAGACAAGAATATGAGTCTTGCCAGCGTGATCCAGGTGATGCTCTTTCGCCAGATTCTCCCCTGCCAGGCGCGTCAAGAGTATATGTGGGAGTTCGACCCAGCCGGTCCCCGAACCCTGCAGCGGTTCTTCAGCACGAAGCACGAAGACATGTGGAAGCTGTTCTTCAAGGCCAAAAAGACGTGGCCGAAGACGACCGTAGACCTCGGCCATGACTGCACTCACGCAGTGACTCCCGTAAGTTTTCTGATAACCTTATTTTGTAAGTCCAAGGAGCATACAAAACTCTCCATTCTCCCCATAGGGCTGGACGAACAAGGCGGAGCGGATTCAATGTCCGGCTCCGCTACCCGAAGATCCAGCTATTCCTCTGTTGACGAGGATGCTAGTCCCGGCGCCGTATCAGGCGTCGGAAAAGAAGGTCAAGAAGAAGAGCAAGGAGGCCAAGGGTGGCCTCTGTCGTAAAGGCACTTTAGACGTGGTGTCCGAAGACACCAAAACTCTCTCCTCTCATGACGAAGATGAAGAGGAGGAGGAAGAAAGAAATTCCCCCCTTAAGGGGGGAAAGAAGAAGAGGGCAGCTTCCATGGATCTAGATGCGGAAGCGTCCAAGAAAGGGAAAACCTCCCTGACGGATGATTCCGAGACGAACGCTGACGACATCCACGGGTGGCGCCCCAGGCGGAAGCCCCTGGCCGGATCGTAAGTATTCAAAGGTACTGTATATATATCGGGCTTTTCGCCTTGTGGTTGTAACACGTTGAATTGTGTGCTGCAGTCCGGCTCGTGACCTCCCCCAGCGGTCCTCATCTTCTGGGAACTCGCTGGGTCCGAACATGATGGAGAGCGAGTCACCTCCACCAGTCTCCCCCCATTGCTACGGATAACACTGAGGCGTTGTCCCGAAGGACCCTTCCAGGATAGGGAGAGGTGCGGGAGGCCGCCAAGATGGCGCCAAAGGGTGATACCCCTACTGCTGCGAACATGGGGGAACCGACCCCCATGGAGACTGGAGACGGGGGCCATGTCCAATTTGGCCCCCAACCAAATGTCATTCCGGAGACCCACACGGCTCCGAAGTCAGATGAGTAGCCTCCTTCAAAAGAAGGGGGCGCGCCCACTCCACCGGCGACCTCTGTCAATCCGGAGGCGCCGGACACTCTGGTGGGAGCGCTTCAAAGCCCCACCATTGTGGAAGAACATCATACCCTTATGGGTACGGTGATTGAAAAGGTTCAGCCCGCCAAAAGCGGATTGAACGAGGCCTACACTAGCCTTCTGAGAGGCTTTGAGGTATGTGATATGATGCCTTTTAGCTATATAAGAGGAATGCCTGTGTATAGATAGTAGCCCCTGAGACTCTGTTTGATGTTTGCAAAGAAAGGCCGAACAGAGGATCTAATAACTTGCGCAGCAGATTAACATACATATCTATTTGAACAAACAGGCTGCGATGCAGGCGTCAGCTTCCCATGCTGCCTAAGCGTCCGAGCTCAGGTAGAATTTAGAGGAAAAGCAAGGTATGTGATACTGAAACACGTCCGAACTGAGACCATCTTTGATTTGTTATCTGAATGAGTGTTATAATTATGCTCATAGCTGACGCGTCTGAGGTCAAGACCTTGAAGAGACTCTGGCCGAAGCCAAGAAGGAGGCGGAGGAGGCACGAGCCGCCCGCCTGAAACATGCATCAAGGGTGGAGGAAGTCCAGCAAGAGCTCAAGGATGCTATAAGCAAATGTGAGTCCTTAGAGCGCAAGATTTCGGATCAAAATTCTGAACTTGCTAAGGCCCTCCAAAGTGCACAAGAGGCCCGGGCCGAAGCCCAAAGCGCCTGCCGAGAGATCCAAGAGGCAAAGAAGATTGCGGCGGGTAAGGCTTTTAACATGCAGATCAAATTTGTGAGAAGAAAGTATATCTTGCTGGCCCAGATTTGGAGTTCTCCAGGAGCATTTGCGGACCTGCCCCGGAGTATTTCTGATGCTGCGGAGTTCTTCCGAGCCAAAGAGGGGAGCTCGACGGAAAAGCTGTTCTGGTCGCAGTACCTTGCGCCAGAGCATCCCGTGCCCCTCAGCGATCAACTGAAGCAGTTGACCGAACTACATAGGGTGGCCGGATTGGCAATGAGGGATGTTATAATCTGTCTTTGGCCCACCGAACCCATACCCTGCAGCTACTTCGGGCTCGTGAAGCGGCTGGTCAGTGCCTGCCCCCGGCTCGATTTCGTGAAGCGGTCGGTCTGCATCGAAGGTGCACGGATGGCCTTCGCCCGTGTCAAAGTGGAGTGGGCGAAGATGAACGCTGTCAAGCTTGCCACCGAGGGACCGCCCGCGGGCAAAGAGCACCGCACGCCGGAGCGGTGTTTTGACGGCGTCCTCGAAGGATCCTGCATTGTAGAGGGACAGTGCTCGAAAGACATTATTTTTGAATGAATGTATCCCTGCTGTCCGAATTTTGTATTATGAAACAAGGCTGATGTATAATATGTTGCTTATTTTGCCTCAAATTCTTTTCCTCCTGTGCGACCATTTACGGTATTTGAGAGTTGGCCAGTCGTCGGCTTCAGCCCCCATGTAGGTAGTATGGGGGTGCTGGGAATAGCACCTGAACACACTTGACCCATCAATTTAGTCCTTGAAGGAGGTGTTAGTGCGGCGAACCAGGCAATCAGACTATGTGGCTTTATCGCTCTCACTTAGCCATAAGAGTTTGACAATGAGATTGTAGGCACAACCCCTGGTATTATTCGATTATCCGAACTTGGGTGTTGTGGATGCCTGACCGGGTGAAGACCAGTCCCTCGCGTAATGCGGAAAAAATCATAAGAGATTTGTAATTGGTCTCCGAATAGCCGACCTGCAATCGCTGCACCATGACAGTCAGTTTCCGGCTGTCTCTACTGAGGTGTTTATCCGAATAAACCAGAAACACAATTGCAGTAGTTCTCCCTTTACTGCCTTGGCCGAACGAGCGGAACGTAAGGCAGCAATCACAGGAGCCGGGCAACCCAACTATTGACCAAAGACATGATTCGGAGCCGATGCATATAGTGCTATATTCGTGACGCCGAATTGTACTATAAAGGTGTTCGGGCTTATTTTAAAGAAATGTACGTGGCCAGATAGAGCCCCTGGCGATTTAAGTCGTACCGAGGTGTACATGGCAATCAGACGAAGAAAAGGGAATACAGGTTAAGAAATAAGCCAGTACCGAATAGGTTGGCCGAGAAACTGTTTCCATTAAAGTCTGATTGATACGTCAAAACGAATTTTTACAAATAATGCGATAAGCATCGAGGCTATTTTACATGCCGAGCGCAAGGGAAAGCTGTGTACGGGTCCCAAAGAAGGAAGCGGTAATCTTGAAAGATCCTTTAGATACTCTGCCAGATGTCTACGCTGCTTTTCTCCTTGGAGTATCGTCCTTCGAAAGGATTCAACGATCGGGTTTTCATGAGGGGCTTAAGAAAAAGGGCCCCTGGTACCGTCGAAAGGTGATGTGGGTTGTAAGGAACCTGGAAAAAATAAAAATAAGAGGAAAGAAATATGAGTGTGCAGATAGGGGCGAGCCGTATGCTGGACTTTATCTTTACTATGCTTCCATCTTTGCCCATGGTATCTTCAGCGCGTAGTGATGTACGTGTGGTACATGTGCTGCAATTTGGTTGGGGCTGAAACGGAGGCCGAATTGCTAGTCGAGCTCCTGACGATCTGGCATGTCGTGCTGCGGGGTAGTCCGGACTCTTTTGATAGTGTCCGGGGGATTGACTGCCGATGCATTTTTTGGTATGATAAGGCCGCTCTGTACTTCCGCCGCCAGGGCCGTGGTGTGCTCCTCAGTGCGGAGGCAGCGTCCTGTGTTTCCATTGACTGTTATAACACCGCGGGTCCGGGCATCTTGAGTTTGAGATAGGCATAATGTGGGACCGCGTTGAAGCGAGCAAAAGTTGTTCGTCCGAGCAGCGCGTGGTAGCCACTTCGAAAAGGGACGAAGTCGAATATCAAGTCTTCGCTTCGGAAGTTGTCCGGCGAACTGAAGACAACCTCCAGTGTGATTGAGCCCGTGCAGCAGGCCTCTACACTAGGTATTGCTCCCTTAAAGGTGTTTTTTGTGGGTTGATACGTCTCCGTTGTATCTACTTTTCCAAACACTTTTGCCCTTGTTTTGGACTCTAACTTGCATGATTTGAATGGAACTAATCTGGACTGACGCTGTTTTCAGTAGAATTGCCATGGTGTTATTTATGTGCAGAAACAAAAGTTCTCAGAATGACCTGAAACTTCACGGAGATTATTTTTGGAAATAATAAAAAATACTGGCAAAAGAATCAAGGCCAGGGGGCCCACACCCTTTCCACGAGGGTGGGGGCGCGCCTGCCCCCTGGGCACGCCCCCTGCCTCATGGGCCCCCTGGAGCTCCACCGACCTCAACTCCAACTCCATATATTCGTGTTCGGGGAGAAATAAATCAAAGAGAAAGATTCATCGCGTTTTATGATACGGAGCCTCCGCCAAGCCCTAAACTCTCTCGGGAGGGCTGATCTGGAGTCCGTTCGGGGCTCCGGAGAGGGGAATCCGTCGCCATCGTCATCATCAACCATCCTCCATCACCAATTTCATGATGCTCACCGCCGTGCGTGAGTAATTCCATCGTAGGCTTGCTGGACGGTGATGGGTTGGATGAGATTTATCAAGTAATTGAGTTAGTTTTGTTAGGGTTTGATCCCTAGTATCCACTATGTTCTGAGATTGATGTTGCTATGACTTTGCTATGCTTAATGCTTGTCACTAGGGCCCGAGTGCCATGATTTCAGATCTGAACCTATTATGTTTTCAAGAATATATGTGAGTTCTTGATCTTATCTTGCAAGTCTATAGTCACCTACTATGTGTAATGATCCGGCAACCCCGAAGTGACAATAATCGGGACCACTCCCGGTGATGACCATAGTTTGAGGAGTTCATGTATTCATTATGTGTTAATGCTTTGGTCCGGTACTCTATTAAAAGGAGGCCTTAATATCCCTTAGTTTCCGCTAGGACCTCGCTGCCACGGGTGGGTAGGACAAAAGATGTCATGCAAGTTCTTTTCCATAAGCACGTATGACTATATTCGGAATACATGCCTACATTACATCGATGAATTGGAGCTAGTTCTGTGTCACCCTATGTTATGACTGTTACATGATGAACCGCATCCGGCATAATTCTCCATCACCGATCCAATGCCTACGAGCTTTTCACATATTATTCTTCACTTATTTACTTTTCCGTTGCTACTGTTACAATTACTACAAAACCCAAAAATATTACTTTGCTACCGTTACCATTACTTCCATATTACTTTGCTACTAAATACTTTGCTGCAGATACTAAGTTATCCAGGTGTGGTTGAATTGACAACTCAACTGCTAATACTTGAGAATATTCTTTGGCTCCCCTTGTGTCGAATCAATAAATTTGGGTTGAATACTCTACCCTCGAAAACTGTTGCGATCCCCTATACTTGTGGGTTATCAAGACTATTTTTTGGCGCCGTTGCCGGGGAACATAGCTCTATTCTTTGAGTCACTTGGGATTTATATCTGCTGGTCACTATGAAGAACTTGAAAGACGAGAAAACAAAAATTTATCCCTCAACTACGAGGGGAGGTAAGGAACTGCCATCTAGCTTTGCACTTGATTCACCTTCTGTTTTGAGTAATCTTGCGACACCTAAACCTGTTTCTGCTATTAATTCTGATATGTCACATGTTATTGATGATGCCACTTCTGCTATGCATGATACTTATTATGAAACTACTTCTATGCTTGATACTACTGTGCCACTTGGTGAATTTCTTGATGAACAACTTGCTAGGGCTAGAGAGAATGATATTATTGAAACTGATAATATTGATGAAAGTGATGATGAAGATTCTCCCCCTAAATATGAGTTGCCTATTGTGCCTGAGGGCTATGTTATGGATGAAGAAACTGCTAGAGACTTTCTTGCTTGCAATGATAGAAGTGATCTTAAGAAATTATTATCTAAGCTTAAACAAAAAACTCTAAACGCTGGAATGAAATATGATCCAGCTTATGCCACTTCACCTATCTTTGTTACTGATAAGGATTATGAATTCTCTGTCGACCCTGATATAATTACTTTGGTTGAATCTGATCCTTTCTATGGCTATGAATCTGAAACTGTTGTGGCACATCTTACTAAATTAAATGATATAGCCACCCTGTTCACTAATGATGAGAAAACTCGCTACTGTTATATCCTTAAGATATTTCCGTTCTCATTAAAGGGTGATGCTAAGATATGGTTTAATTCTCTTGATCCTGGTTGTGTGCGTAGTCCCCAGGATATGATTTATTACTTCTCTGCTAAATATTTCCCTGCTCATAAGAAACAAGCTGCTTTAAGGGAAATATATAATTTTGTGCAAATTGAAGAAGAGAGTCTCCCACAAGCTTGGGGGAGGCTTCTCCAATTACTTAATGCTTTGCCTGATCATCCTCTTAAGAAAAATGAAATACTTGATATCTTTTATAATGGACTAACCGATGCTTCCAGAGACCACCTGGATAGTTGTGCTAGTTCTGTTTTCAGGGAGAGAACACCAGATGAAGCTAAAATTCTATTGAATAATATGTTGACAAATGAAAATAATTGGACACTTCCTGAGCCAACTCTTGAACCAACTCCTAAGCCAACTCCGAAGAAAAGGGGTGTTCTATTTCTCAGTCCTGAAGATATGCAAGAGGCAAAGAAATCTATGAAAGAAAAAGGTATAAAAGCTGAAGATGTTAAGAATTTACCTCCTATTGAAGAAATACATGGTCTTAATTTACCGCCTGTTGAAGAAACACATGGTCTTGATAATCCGACACAGGTAGTAAAGGTAAATTCTCTTTATAGATTTGATGAAGGTGATATTCCTCGTTATAAGTTTGCTAGCCAATGCTTAGATGAGTTTGATAATTTTATGGTTAAGCAAGAAGACTTCAATGCTTATTTTGGTAGACAATTAAAACACAATGCTTATATGATTGAACACTTGGGTGATTATATGTCTAGAGTTAAAGGTGAACTTAAACTCATTAGTAAACATGCTTCTATGGTTACCACTCAAGTAGAACAAGTACTTAAGGCTCAGAATGATTTGCTTCACTGAGTATAAGACCACGACCTAAGGCACCTTACTCGTCGTCTGAAAAGTCTGCAACATGAAACGTTGCAGCCCGAAAACGGGTCAGCACATAGAATATGCTGGCAATGTAACACATAGAGAATAATGAACAATAATAATGCTATACTACATGCATATATGGCTGGTGGAAAGCTCTATGGTTACAATTTTGCGAAAAGCTAATTTTATCCTACTTCAAAGGAATAAATTTTATTTAACTATCATGGTGGTTGTGAAACATTGAGATGGTTGACAGCATCTCAATCCCAATTAAATGTCATCAAATACCCAACAAAATTAATTAGAAGTAACATAGTGATGAGATTCACATGATAATCCAAGTACTAGATACTCAAGTTGTCCATAACCGGGGACACGGCTAACCATGATTAGTTTGTACACTCTGCAAAGGTTTGTGCACTTTTCCCCACAAGACTCGATCTCCTCCGTTGGATTACTCGTACTACATGGTGTTTGAGTAACGGATGACCGAGACACAGTCTTTCAGAAGTGTTTGCACCTTACGTATGGGTAGACAGTTACACCTACTTTCCCCTACATCTGCTAGTCTACCACTGTAAGAGTTCACACAACTTAGTCAACTATGCTAGAGCCCATAATAGCTTGCAGCTGCAAACAGAAGTTTCTAGCATGAATAATCTCATGATCCCTTTGAACCTGGGTGGCGGTCCAAAAGAAAAACAGGCAATCCTGGAATACCCAGGTACCTCAATCCACTAGATGTGAGTTTTAGTTGCCACCTTAAGTAAACCATTAATTAAGAATCTCACATCTGTCATGGAAAACTCTCAAACCCAAACCACATCTACGAGCATAGCATGGCAATATAATAGCAAACGTAGAAGTAACTCCCAAGGGTTTGAAAATAAAACAGGTAATAGGTACTACCTCAACTACTTCCCAATACCCACAATTTAATTAGATCCTAATCATGCAATGTTTGAGGAATAGATCTAATGCAATAAAACTGGGTATGGCAAGGTATGATCAAAGTGTTACTTGCCTTGCTGATGATCCGCGAAACCTAGCGATTCGAAGTAACAAGCGGCACACTCCGGGTACTCTGTCGCAAACAAACAAGCATACAATCAGTACTCATCTAATGCACAGGTAAAACTCGAATGAAAGATCCAACCAGAAAGTTCAACTTAAGAACTCCGGTTTGCAAAAAGAATCAACCCGAAAGAAGCAACGAAAGTCAAACTGCGAAAGAAAGAAGCTTCCTTAACTAATCTGGATCTAGCTCAAATTTTACAGTAGCAAAAACTTGTTTGAGTAGGTTAAACGGAAAGAGAATTTCGAGACGAAACTCTAGGCGCTTGAATCGCCTGATTCCGATAAACGAGCGAGAAGTTAAACAGAAACGAAGATTCGATCAGAAATTGAATCTGAGAAAAATAGCGGAAAATCCGAGGAAAAAGAAAAACGGACGAATGGTTAAAGAACGGACGTTCGTTAACAGAGAAAAACCGACGAACGCGTTCGTTAAAACGAACGGTTCGGTGAACGCTCGCAAAATAATAAAACCGAAAAAAAACCGATCTAGGGTTTTTTTTAAACGAAAGGTTTTTTTTAACAAAAACCGCAACGAACGAGGCGAGGCAGTACTCGTCGGGGCGGGGCTCCGGCGGGGCTTGCCCGGCTCCGG
>NC_057802.1:287565103-287573030 GCF_018294505.1 Triticum aestivum
GGCTCGGACTCCCGTGTCCATGGCGGACACGGCGCGGCGGCGCTCCCGTGCGGGGAAAGGAGAGGGCGCGGGGTGGGCCGGCGGCCTGGCGCGGCTGGGCTCGGCCCGGCGGGCGCGCGCGTTTTTTTTAAATACGTTCCGCGGAAAATAATTCGTAGAAAAATAAATAAAAGTCCAAAAAAATATAAAATAAAATTTCCCCGTCTAGTTAGAAAATCTAGAGTAGGGTGAACATTTTTTTAACACAAAATAAATATTTTGAAAACATGCAATATTTTTAAATGCAATAAAAATTGCAAATAAAATCCAAATAAATTCCAATAACTGATTTTAACATTTTCCTCCAGTATTTCAATTGTTTTGGAGAAGTCATATTTTCTCCTCTCATTTATTTTTAAAATGAAATATTTTTCCGGAGAGAAAATAATTAAAACCAAAATCCTCGTCTTATTATTTGCTGAAAATCAAATATGAAAATTCGAGAAAATCCCCAACTCTCTCCGAGGGTCCTTGAGTTGCTTAGGATTTATCGAGGATTTATCAAAATGCAATAAAATATGATATGCAAATGATGATCTATGTATAACATACCAAATTGAAAATTTGGGATGTTACAAACCTACCCCCCTTAAGATGAATCTCGCCCTCGAGATTCGGGTTGGCTAGAAAACAGGTGGGAGTGGTCCTTCCGTAGATCTTCCTCTCGCTCCCAGGTGGCTTCATCTTCCGTGTGGTGACTCCACTGGACTTTGCAAAACTTGATAACCTTGCTGCGGGTAACTCGGCTGGCATACTCAAGAATCTTGACTAGTTTCTCCTCATAGGTCAAATCACTTTCCAGCTGAATCGCTTCCAGTGGCACAGTATCTCTCAGTTGTATCTCAGCCATCTCTGCGTGGCACTTCTTCAACTGAGAAACGTGAAATACATCATGAACTCCAGACAATCCTTCGGGCAATTCCAGCTTGTAGGCAACCTCTCCCATACGTTCCACAATTCTGTATGGTCCGATAAAACGGGGCGCTAACTTTCCCTTAACTCCAAAGCGCTTCACTCCTCGGAGTGGTGATACTCGAAGATACACTCGGTCTCCGACTTCGTGAACTGTCTCTTTTCGTTTAGAATCAGCATAACTCTTCTGCCTGGACTGGGCTACCTTGAGCCTATCGCGAATCAACCTCACTTTCTGTTCAGACTCCTTAATCAAATCTGGTCCAAACAACTGACGGTCTCCAACTTCGTCCCATAACAACGGTGTTCTACACCTCCTTCCGTACAAGGCTTCGAAAGGGGCCATCTTCAAACTGGTTTGATAACTGTTGTTATAAGAAAACTCCGCATATGGCAAATTGTCGTCCCAACTAGATCCATAATCTAGTGCACAAGCTCTCAACATGTCCTCCAAAATCTGGTTGACTCTCTCGGTCTGCCCATCTGTCTGTGGGTGAAAAGCTGTACTAAATTCCAGCCTGGTTCCCAATGTTTCATGTAACTGCTTCCAAAACTTCGAGGTAAATTGGGTTCCTCTGTCTGATACAATGGTCCTCGAAACTCCATGCAAACATACGATCCTGGTCATGTATATCTTTGCCAACTTAGCACTGGTGTAAGTGGTCTTTACTGGAATGAAATGAGCCACTTTCGTCAAACGGTCGACTACAAACCATATTGAGTCATAGCCTGAACGAGTCCTGGGTAATCCTGTGATAAAATCCATGCCTATTTTATCCCACTTCCATTCGGGTATCGGCAATGGTTGTAGCAATCCTGCTGGCTTCTGATGCTCTGCCTTCACTCTCTGACATACATCACAAACTGCTACATATTCTGCAATCTCCTTCTTCATTCCGGTCCACCAGAAAGTATTCTTCAAATCCAAATACATCTTCGTATTCCCTGGGTGAATCGAGTACGGTGAATCATGGGCTTCTTGCAAAATCAACTTCCTGATCTCCGGATCATTTGGCACATATACGCGGTCCTCAAACCATAAGGTATCGTGCTCATCCTCACGAAATCCCTTGGCTTTTCCTTTGCTCATCTTCTCCTTTATCTCTTCAATCTCCTTGTCTATCTTTTGAGCTTCTCTGATCCTTTCCATCAAGGTAGACTGAATCTCCAATGTCGCTAAATAGCCTCTTGGGACTATCTCCAAACATAGCTCGCGAAGGTCCTCGGCTAACTCCTGAGGTAACTCTCCTGTCATGAGGGTGTTGACATGACTCTTGCGGCTCAACGCGTCTGCTACTACGTTAGCCTTTCCAGGGTGATAATGCAATCTCATATCATAATCTTTAATGAGCTCCAACCATCTCCTCTGTCTGAGATTTAACTCCTTCTGCGTGAAAATATACTTCAAACTCTTGTGATCCGTGTACACCTCACAATGGTTTCCGATGAGAAAATGTCTCCATGTCTTCAATGCATGCACCACGGCTGCTAATTCCAAATCATGCGTAGCATAATTCTTCTCATGGGGTTTAAGTTGTCGTGAAGCATATGACACAACTCTTCCTTCCTGCATAAGCACTGCTCCAAGTCCTCGACGAGAAGCGTCGCAATAAACTTCATAATCCTTGCGTTGATCTGGCAGAATCAACACTGGTGATGTAACCAATCGTTCCTTCAACTCTTGGAAACTAGCTTCACATTCCTCAGTCCAATTGAACTTGGTGTCCTTCTTCAATAGCTCAGTCATGGGCTTAGCAATCTTCGAGAAATTCTCGATGAATCTCCGGTAGTATCCTGCAAGTCCAAGAAAACTCCGGATTTCTCCAACTGTCGTGGGTGATTCCCAACTTGCCACTGTGTCAACCTTGGCAGGGTCCACTGCTATTCCTTCTCCAGAAATAACATGTCCGAGGAATCTAACTTCCTTCAGCCAAAATTCACATTTGCTGAACTTGGCATACAACTGATGTTCTCTGAGCTTCTCAAGTACCAATCGTAAATGCTCCTCATGCTCTTCCTCATCCTTGGAAAAGATTAAAATATCATCAATGAACACCACGACTAACTTATCCAAAAACTCCATAAACACTTTGTTCATCAGGTTCATAAAATAGGCAGGTGCGTTAGTCAGTCCAAATGACATAACAGTATACTCATACAATCCATATCTGGTGGTAAATGCCGTCTTGGGTATATCCTGCTCTCGAATCTTTAACTGATGGTATCCTGATCGTAGATCGATCTTGGAAAATACTTTAGCTCCTTGTAGGCGGTCAAACAAATCATTGATCATCGGCAGTGGGTACTTGTTTTTGATGGTCACTTCATTCAATCCTCGGTAATCAACAACCATCCTCAGCGATCCATCTTTCTTCTCCACTAGAAGTACTGGTGATCCCCAAGGTGACGAACTTGGGCGAATATAGCCTTTATCCAGTAACTCCTTGATCTGCTTCTTAATTTCCTCCAAATCCTTTGCGGGCATCCTGTACGGTCTCTTAGATATTGGCCCTGTGCCTGGCAAAAGTTCAATCAAGAACTCAATGTCTCTGTCTGGTGGCATGCCTGGCAACTCTTCTGGAAATACATCCGGATAATCCTTCACCACTGGTACTTCCTCCTGTACAACTCCTGATAAGGAATTTACTTGAGTCCTCTTCGGCATATGCCGGGATACATACTTGATCCTTTTTCCTTCTGGGGTGGTAAGCAAAATTGTCTTGCTGGCACAATCGATGTTTCCTCCATACAACGATAGCCAATCCATTCCCAAAATCACATCCAAACCTTGTGATTCCAAAACAATGAGGTCTGAGGGGAAAACATGCCTTCCAATGGCCAATGGTATCTGAAAACATCCTTGGGTGGCCATATACTCTGCTCTTGGCGAGGTTACTAACATAGGGGTTCTGAGAACTTTGGTCGACAGCTTAAACTTATTCACAAATCCCCTTGATATGTATGAATGCAATGCACCAGTATCGAAAAGAACGGTTGCAGTAAATGACTTAACCAAAAACTTACCTATTACTGCATCAGGCTGAGCTTCAACCTCCTCCACGCTCACGTGGTTCACATGTCCTTTGTTGAACGGGTTCGGCTTCTTCCCAGAGCTTCCATTGCCATTTCCATTTTGGGCTTCAGGACATTCATTGGCATAATGTCCATTCTTCTGGCACTTAAAGCAAGTGACTTGGCTCAGGTCCCTCTTGGCTGGGGTAGATGGGTTGGTGCGGTTCTGTCCGTTGCTTCCTCCATTCCCATTACCATTTTTAGAGCCATTATGGTTGTGCGAACTACCTCCTCCATGGGTATGCTGAAACTGTCCTCCCGGCTTCGGGGCAAAACGAGGCTTCTGTTGAGCTCCTGAGTTATACTTCCCTTGTCCATACTTCCTCTTACGGTTTTCAATCTGTTGTTGCTTTCCTTCAATCATGAGAGCTCTATCTACCAGCTCCTGGTAGTTGTTGAAGGTTGCTACCATCAACTGCATACTCAGTTCATCGTTCAGTCCTTCAAGAAACTTCTCTTGCTTGGCAGCATCTGTAGCAACGTCATCTGGTGCATAACGTGCTAACTTACTGAAATCCTCCACATACTGGCCTACGGTGCGTCCTCCTTGGCGTAGGTTGCGAAACTCACGCTTCTTCATAGCCATAGCTCCTGCTGAAACATGTGCTGTACGGAAAGCTTGCTGAAACTGGTCCCACGTAACAGTGTCAATAGGGTGCGTGGCTGTATAATTCTCCCACCATGATGCTGTGGGTCCATCAAGCTGATGTGCGGCAAAACGCACTCTTTCCGCATCTGTGCATCCTGCAGTGGTCAACTCCCTTCCAACTTTGCGGAGCCAATCATCTGCTACAATCGGCTCGGTGCTACTGGAAAACACCGGCGGGTTTAGCCTTAAGAAACGGGCTAAGTGATCAACAGGTGGTGGTGGCGGTGGGTTGTTGTTGTTGTTGTTGTTGTTGTTGCCTTGGTTCTGCACTAACACTTGCATCAGGGCATTCTGTTGCTGAATCAACTGGGTGATCTCTGGTGGGAAAACAAATCCGGTGTCGCGTCTCGGAGGCATTTGATAGGTTTAGAAAAGATGAGAGTTAAGAATAGAATGAGGTCTAGAGAGAAAACACTACCCATATGCTCATGAGACAAATACAATCAATATCACTCAATCAATCCAAACAAGGCAAAACAATCGATCTAACTAGCGTTACAAAGTGCTTGAACTATACTATTAAATGGGGGAAAACTACTACTGATATGGTGGTCTAATAAAATTCTAATCCGTTGAAGACTCCATGATGTCTGCTCTGGCTTCATCAACCCAGTCATCTTCACTTGGTTCCGAGTCGGTGTCGTCGATGATGATGTAGTTATCCGGACAAGTGCATTCGTCGACTTCTGCTTTTGGCACTGGATTTCCCATGAATACTCCAATCTTCTTCTCCAGGTCGTCATTCTTCCCTACTAGTGCGTTGATTTCCTCCAAATAATCCTCGCGTGTAGCCTTGAGTTCTTCTTGGAGCTCCTTGATCTTGGTTAATGCCTTCTTCAGTTCTTCCTTGTCCGTGCACATCTGGTTCTCCTGGCGACGAATGTGTTGGTTCTGCTCCTGGATGAAAGCTGCAATTGATCCATCCCTCTTGGTTCTGATCATCTCCCATTGCGCGTCTCGGCGTCCACAAATTTGGTAAATTGTATCCTTAAGCTCCTGGTGATAGACTTCTCCAATGCGTCCCATGGCGATGTGTGCGGCCATGCTTTTCCCTAAACTCCAAGTTGGTGCTTCGAAAACCAATCTTATGGGTTCAGTAACTGGCACAAATGTCCTTCCTGGAATGAGAACTTGAATCTTCCAGCTCTCCTCTTCGGGTAAAGTGGCGTTGTAGGTTCCGGTGATGCTTGGTATTCCTATGTTCAAATACTTGGTGACTTCCTTCAAGTGTCGACCAAAAGGCGTGTATTCATCTGGTTGCATGAACTTGCTCCTTGCATTCGCCATTCCTAAAAGAGTAGAAAGTGGAGAGGGGTCAGAAATGAGAAGAGAGAAGCTTTCTAGGGCTTAAGCTTAGTGGTCGTGTCCTACAGTCAGCGTGTGCTCTGATACCAACTTTGTAGCGACCAGACCTCAAATGGTCTGTGCTGCTGTGCACCAGTGTCATCCCTGGATCAGTAATGCTGACACGCACAGTACAAATGGAGGATTTATAACAGAGTAGCAATCACACACTTATTACATCGAGTATCTCCGAAGAGATTAAGTATGATAAACATGGCTTAAGGCCATCTAATAACGATAACAGCGGAAGACTTGGAAGATAAGTGAGTCCATCAACTCCAGCGGCATCACTGAGTATAAGACCACGACCTAAGGCACCTTACTCGTCGTCTGAAAAGTCTGCAACATGAAACGTTGCAGCCCGAAAACGGGTCGGCACATAGAATATGCTGGAAATGTAACACATAGAGAATAATGAACAATAATAATGCTATACTACATGCATATATGGCTGGTGGAAAGCTCTATGGTTACAATTTTGCGAAAAGCCAATTTTATCCTACTTCAAAGGAATAAATTTTATTTAACTATCATGGTGGTTGTGAAACATTGAGATGGTTGACAGCATCTCAATCCCAATTAAATGTCATCAAATACCCAACAAAATTAATTAGAAGTAACATAGTGATGAGATTCACATGATAATCCAAGTACTAGATACTCAAGTTGTCCATAACCGGGGACACGGCTAACCATGATTAGTTTGTACACTCTGCAGAGGTTTGTGCACTTTTCCCCACAAGACTCGATCTCCTCCGTTGGATTACTCGTACTACATGGTGTTTGAGTAACGGATGACCGAGACACAGTCTTTCAGAAGTGTTTGCACCTTACGTATGGGTAGACAGTTACACCTACTTTCCCCTACATCTGCTAGTCTACCACTGTAAGAGTTCACACAACTTAGTCAACTATGCTAGAGCCCATAATAGCTTGCGGCTGCACACGGAAGTTTCTAGCATGAATAATCTCATGATCCCTTTGAACCTGGGTGGCGGTCCAAAAGAAAAACAGGCAATCCTGGAATACCCAGGTACCTCAATCCACCCAGATGTGAGTTTTAGTTGCCACCTTAAGTAAACCATTAATTAACAATCTCACATCTGTCATGGAAAACTCTCAAACCCAAACCACGTCTACGAGCATAGCATGGCAATATAATAGCAAACGTAGAAGTAACTCCCAAGGGTTTGAAAATAAAACAGGTAATAGGTACTACCTCAACTACTTCCCAATACCCACAATTTAATTAGATCCTAATCATGCAATGTTTGAGGAATAGATCTAATGCAATAAAACTGGGTATGGAAAGGTATGATCAAAGTGTTACTTGCCTTGCTGATGATCCGCGAAACCTAGCGATTCAAAGTAACAAGCGGCACACTCCGGGTACTCTATCGCAAACAAACAAGCATACAATCAGTACTCATCTAATGCACAGGTAAAACTCGAATGAAAGATCCAACCAGAAAGTTCAACTTAAGAACTCCGGTTTGCAAAAAGAATCAACCCGAAAGAAGCAACGAAAGTCAAACTGCGAAAGAAAGAAGCTTCGTTTACTAATCTGGATCTAGGTCAAATTTTACAGTAGCAAAAACTTGTTTGAGTAGGTTAAACGGAAAGAGAATTTCGAGACGAAACTCTAGGCGCTTGAATCGCCTGATTCCGATAAACGAGCGAGAAGTTAAACAGAAACAAAGATTCGATCAGAAATCGAATCTGAGAAAAATAGCGGAAAATCTGACGAAAAAGAAAAACGGACGAACGGTTAAAGAACGGACGTTCGTTAACAGAGAAAACCCGACGAACGCGTTCGTTAAAACGAACGGTTCGGTGAACGCTCGCAAAATAATAAAACCGAAAAAAAAAACGATCTAGGGTTTTTTTTAAAACGAAAGGTTTTTTAACAAA